>NC_080782.1:132594261-132895468 GCF_028018385.1 Neofelis nebulosa
AAAAACAAGGTCCATAAAAGAAATATATGATAAAGGAAACTTCAAAGTTAAAAATATTTGCTTTTTAAAGGAATGAAAATATGAGGCAGAGACAAAAAAGGAAGTATTTTCAAGTTCTATATCTGATAAAAGATTCTATCTATAATAAGCTCACAAAATTCAGTAAGAAAATCCATTAAAAAACAATTTTAAAATCTGAAACTCATTTTTAAATGGGAAAAATACTTGGATAGTTCACCAAGAATATGTATAAATTAGCAATAAGTAATATAAAAATCAACATCAGTAATAAAGACATGCAGAATAACTCCACAGTGTGAGACCACTGACAACACTTTAAACATTTTAAAATTAAACATTTTAAAATTAAAAAGCCTGACCATTCCAAGTTTTGACAAGGATGTGGAAAAAATGACACTCAGACCTTCTGGTTGGAATGTAAGATGGCATGACCAATTTGGAGCGAGGTTTGGCAGTTTCTTAAGAAGTTAAATTTACAACTACCACAGGACCCAGCCATTCCACTCCCAGTTATTTTCCAAGAGAAAAGAAACATGTGTACACAGAAAGATTTGTGGCTGAATATTTGTAGGAGCTGTATTTGTCAACAGCTCCAAACAGAAAATAACTCAAATATTTCTCAGTAGGTAAATGAATAAACACAATGTGGTATATCCATACAATAGACTCCAAGGGACAACTGCATGCAACAACTTGTATGAGTCTCAAAATATTTATGCTGAGTGAAAGAAGCTGGATAAAAGAAATTGCATAATGTAAGATTTCTTTTCTATAAAATCATTTCTTATATATAAAATCTTAAGGTCCAAACTAATTTACAGTGACAGAAAACAGATCAGTGGTTGTCTGAGGATCAAACAAAAAGAAAAACAGATTAGGAAGAAAACCTTTGACCATGTCAGAAATGTTCATTACCTTTGCGTTACTCATTTCATAAGTGTGCATATATGTCTGAATTCAGAAGGCTACACACTTTAAATGTGTATATTGTGCACTATATTGTTTATCATTTATATCTCAATAAAACTATTAAAGCTAGAAAGACAAACTGTCTTTATAATCCAACTATATGCTATTTATGAGGTATATATAAAACATTAACCCATGGAAACTTTGAAGTAAGAAGGAATAGAAACAAATACCTTGCAAACAATAACCAAAAGACTTTCATATAGGCAGAATTATAACTATTCTGCTTAACTGACTGAGCCACCCAGGTGCCCTAGAATTATAACTATTCTGTACCTTGACTAAGTCTGTATCAGTAGAGATATTGCACTTTAGTTTTGTACAAATAGTTTTGTAAGATGTTATCGTTGGGTAACATGAGGAAAGAGGGTGTATGAGTTCTCTGAAGTCTTACAACTACATGTTAATCTATAATTATCTGAAAAATTTAAAAACTCAATTAAAAAAAAAGAAAGCCATGTAGCCATATTATTATCAGGCAAATTGACTTTGAGGAAAAGCTAATACCAGAGGAAAACAGGCAAGTTTCAATAATAAAGTTATATAAAAAAAGATACAAAATTTTAAGTTTGCATATACCTAATTAGTGTAAAATTTCAGAGCACAAGGAGAAAGAAACTAATCAGTAACCATAGCAGGATATCCTAAAAATTTTAGTCATTGATAGAACAAACAGAAGTCAGTAGGAATGTAGGAAATTTTTTTAAATGGCCTAAATTATCTTGAAAACTGATGCTCCAGTTAAAATCTTCAAAAACACATCTTTTACAATTTTGTACACTCAGTTTTGTCTACTAACTCTTTCTAAAGGAATTAAATAATAAATAATTGCACCTTCTGGTTTAAAAAGAGTTTATCTTATCTCTCACATTTCCTTTCTTATTCTTTTTATGAGCTACCATATTTTCTTAATTTTCCATTCCATACTTGTATTGACAAACTCTTAATTTTATTACCATGTTTTAAGAATTTCTAATAATTCCTTCTTATTTTTCTGAAGTGTTTCTTTTAAAAAGAGCAATAGCACTGCTAGGAATTTATCCAAGGGATACAGGAGTACTGATGCATAGGGGCACTTTTACCCCAATGTTTATAGCAGCACTCTCAACAATAGCCAAATTATGGAAAGAGCCTAAATGTCCATCAACTGATGAATGGATAAAGAAATTGTGGTTTATATACACAATGGAATACTACGTGGCAATGAGAAAAAATGAAATATGGCCTTTTGTAGCAACGTGGATGGAACTGGAGAGTGTGATGCTAAGTGAAATAAGCCATACAGAGAAAGACAGATACCATATGGTTTCACTCTTATGTGGATCCTGAGAAACGTAACAGAAACCCATGGGGGAGGGGAAGGGGAAAAAAAAAAAAAAGAGGTTAGAGTGGGAGAGAGCCAAAGCATAAGAGACTGTTAAAAACTGAGAACAAACTGAGGGTTGATGGGGGGTGGGAGGGAGGGCAGGGTGGGTGATGGGTATTGAGGAGGGCACCTTTTGGGATGAGCACTGGGTGTTGTATGGAAACCAATTTGACAGTAAATTTCATATATTAAAAAAATAATAATAAATAAATAAATTAAAAAAAAATAAATCAAGCAGAGAAAGACAGATACCATATGTTTTCACTCCTATGTGGATCCTGAGAAACTTAACAGGAGACCATGGGGGAGGGGAAGGAAAAAAAAAAGTTAGGGAGGGAGCCAAACCATAAAAAACTTAAAAACTGAGAATAAATTGAGGGTTGATGGGGGGTTGAGGGGGGAGGGGAGGGTGGGTGATGGGTATTGAGGAGGGCGGGCACCTGTTGGGATGAGCACTGGGTGTTGTATGGAAACCAATTTGACAATAAATTTCATATTAAAAAAAAAAAAAAGAGTCTTGATCTTTTTAGAACTGATCTTTTTTGGGGGGCTTCCTGAGGGTAGTCATTAAATGTATTTAAAGATATTTTCCGTTCCCTAAACATCTCTGCTTCCTCTGGGGTCAGGTTTTATGTTTATCATGATTTTTCTTTTTCAACTTTAGGCTTTCTTCAAATATCTATTTCCAATTGGAATTTTCCAGTTCTAGGTAAATTTTCCTGATTCAATTTAAGAGCGAATATGATGCTGACTGGGTGCTTGGAAAGAGAAGGGGTTTCCTCTCTGTCAATGACAGTCACATTTACATTTATATGTGACTGTCCTCAGATAGTTTATTCAACGTCTATAAAGAAGAACCCCTTCTGACATTATTATATTTTGTTTGCTTGGGCAGTAAAGCATTTACCTAGATGGTAAATAATGTGCATGTGGAGAAATTACTATGTCTTGGGAGGGGTTGGATGACTTTTAAGTATACAGATTTAAATCAATAATAATGTTATTTTCAGCTACACTTCCTATGTCCAATAGTCATCATATTAGCCTCTTCAAACATTCTTCTGGAGAGGTTGCCTCCTCCTAGTCTGAAGCCCTCACCAAGGACATTCTAGATGCTGGCCTCTTCCAGTATGCTTCATACCTACCATAATCCATAATATTTTAATTATACTCATTTAGTTATGCTTCCCTCTTCCTTTGTAGTTGTGTGGTTATGCTTTTAATGAATGTTATATAGAAAAGAGTTGATAAAGTATATTCTTTGTATATGATTAAATAGAATCCAATAGACACTTCTGTATGTGTGTGTGTGTGTGTGTGTTTTATTTATTTTTTGTTTTTTGAAAGAGAGTGTGTATGCATGCATGCAGAGGAGGGGAGAGCTTAAGCCAGCTCCTTGCCCAGTGCAGAGCCTGATGCATGGCTCATAATGGTGAGATCATGATCTGAGCCAAAATCAAGAGTAAGACACTTAACCAACTAAGCCACACAGGCACCCCCAACTGACAGTTGAAATGTAGTCAGGATGTGCTGTCAGATTTTTAAAAAATTAATAATTTATATATCTTTTTTTATGTTGGTCACTATAACACTGGTTCACTGCTAATTTCTTGTATTTATGTCCCTCAAACTTCAATAAGAAAACTGAGTGCAGAAGTGTTTCTATCATTTGCCATGTGATTTTCTTCATATTGTGGGCAGGAAAACTTCATCTATTTTAAACCATAATTTCCATAGATTGAATTCACTTAGAGTCTTCCTAGGTCCCTGATAATCTATAATCAGCATGTAATTGGAGAGCATATGAGTCATCATAAAAACCACACACACAAATGGCAAAATGAAATGAAACTTTGACAAAGATGGGAGTGGCAGCAGACAAGCACATAGGGATTGAGTTTATAAGCACAAGCGCTCATTGGTAGCAAATAATAAGTACTTAGATTAAGAGAAGCAAAGAAAACAGTTGAAGTATTAAAAAGTCCCATTAAACTATACGAATACTTCTGCAAGATAAGACTGTCAGGAGAAAGGCTATGGAATCCAGAGTTGAGACTAAAAGGTGACACCTGTCTACTGGGGGAAATAATTAAAAAGTAATGGTATCAATGCTGCCCATCCACTGTGTGAGATGAGGCTCCTAAGAAAACCTATATGCCTCAAATGACTCTATATTTATTCACAACTGTCACCTCTCCTCTACTTTAGAGAATCCCAGGTCTCATTGGCTGAGTCATGTCAGATCAAATTAGCTCTTGACTGACGGATGCCTGTGATGCTGCTTGTGTTTCTAGAGATGAGGGAAATATGACTTAGCAGTCCTGAGTGTAGAAAATGCTGAGTTAGGTGTTTTGCTTTTACAAAGTGAAACCTATTGAGCAAGAGATTTCTAGTTGTTTTCTTTTTCTTTTTTACTCCCTCTCCTTCTCAATTACTGATAATGTAACTGTGACTGAGGAAGATTAGGAAGCCATTTAATTGGAGTCCATTTTAAATGAAATTCTCACCTAACTTAAAATACAAAAATGGGTTAGTAACTTTCAAATTCTCTTTACCCCAGCAGTAAATGATTTTGCATAAAAATAGTGATCCCATGGGGGCACCTGATGGCATCTGACTCTATTTTGGCTCAGGTCATGATCTGACAGTGGAGAGACTGAGCCCCATGTCAGGCTCTGTGCTGACAGCATGGAGCTTGGGATTCTCTCTCTCTCTCTCTCTCTCTCTCTCTCTCTCTCTCTCTCTCTCTCTCTTTCCATCTCTCTCTGTCCCTTCTCAACTCGCTCACTCTCTCTCTTTCACAAAATAAATAAATAAGCTTTAATTTAAAAAAATGGTTCCAATGTAAGTGAAAACAAATATCATCACCCTGTATTCAAAAAACAATGTGATTTAACAGTGACCCAAAATTGCATGTGAAAAAATATTTTTAAGCTTATTTACTATTTAAACTAAAGCAGTTGGGGCGCCTGGGTGGCGCAGTCAGTTAAGTGTCCGACTTCAGCTCAGGTCACTATCTCGCGGTCCGTGAGTTCGAGCCCCGCGTCAGGCTCTGGGCTGATGGCTCGGAGCCTGGAGCCTGTTTCCGATTCTGTGTCTCCCTCTCTCTCTGCCCCTCTCCCGTTCATGCTCTGCCTCTCTCTGTCCCAAAAATAAATAAAAAACGTTGAAAAAAAAATTAAAAAAAAATAAACTACAGTGAGTGCTTAAGCAATATCTCAGATCCAGATGGTGGTGATTTAGGGGCCAAGCCAAGTTTCCTAATATTCTAAGGGCCTGGGATTTCAGAAAACACTCATATGCATGTCAACACTTTGGGGTAGATATACAAAGAGAAAATAAAGAGTTGGAATTCCGGAAGTTGGTACCATGAGAAGAGATTTCCAAAACAAGGAAGAAGAAATTGTTAAAAGCGTGCTTGGAATAGAGTGTTGAAAGCATTACAAACTATGAAAGCCTAAGTAACTTATAAATAATTCAACTATATTTAGTTTGAACCGTATTATTTACTCATAATCTAGTATAAATTCAGTGTAAAAATTTTTTGTAAAGGTAGAATGCCATGCGATACAGTAAAGGAATTTTTTCTGGAGGAGTAAGTGAGAAAATGTTATGCACCAAGGTTCATGAAAACACATCTTAATTTTATATAATTAGCGGTAGTGATGAAAAGTTAACCCAAGTCCAACAGTAGGGAAAATCTTGTATGGGTGCTCCCCATAAGTGAAGTCCCCATGATATCAGTGAAGAAAGTTCTGGAGTGCTCTGAAATTGATGATGATGATGGCATGACTGGAAGAGGGTGCTAACGCAGACTCAAACAATCATAAAGTGTGGGAAATAGCATCAGCAAGTGCTCAACTCACAAAACGTGAGTGAAGAGAACCTCCACCACTGTTCTACAAGAGACAGGTTTTCTTTTTTTTCCCCGTCAGATCATGGCAAATATTCCTAAATACAAATCTATGAAGTTGATATTTTTAAAATCTTGGGTACAGGCAGTCAGTGATCAACATGAGCTCCTAACACACAGATGTACAAGTGCACAGTGACCTGTCTGCAATGGTATGACTACCTTTTTTTAAAATCTTGCTTGAAGTTCTGAATTAATTTCTACAGGGTTTGGATTTGTATATATGTCTGCATGTGAATCAGGGACCTGTGATTAAACTTCCTAATGCTGAGTTGAAAGCTCACATCCTCAGTAGTGCACACCAGCTTAGAAAATTCATCTGTATCTCACTCATAAGCTGAGGACATGATCAATGAGGATGGCTAAAGAGAAAAGCTAATACTGGAAGTAATGACAACTGGAAACTTTATTTTTACATATTTTCTTCCCTCCTTGGTCCTAATAGACATCTAGACTTTATTTGGAAAAGATGGGGCGCTCTGTGTGCTTAACAGGGTCATTAGTATGACACCTGCCGTATACACTAAACTATAGAAACCTACAGATGCTGCTTTGTGTTGGTTCAGTCTACTGCAGAGGTCAGGCCTTCTGCAAAGACTTATACACATATATGAACAGCACATATACACAACACAGATACATACACATACACACACATGCGCATCCCCTCTGTGGTGAGAGTGACTTTAGGTGAAAATGCTCAGGGAAATAGGAGCACCTGGGTGGCTCACTCCGTTAAGGGTCTGACTTCGGCTCAGGTCTGACTTTGGCTCAGGTCTGACTTCAGCTCAGGTCATGATCTCATAGTTCGTGAGTTCGAACCCTGTGTCGGGCTCTGTGCTAACAGCTCAGAACTTGGAGCCTTCTTCAGATTCTGTGTCTCCCTCTCTCTGCTCCTCCCCCACTCACACTCTGTTTCTCTCTCTCTCAAAAATAAATAAATAAATAAATAAATAAAAACATTAAAAAAAAATTTTTAATGTACAGGGAAATGAACTCCAAATCTGTTTCATAGATGATGCCAGGAACCAAAAGAATGTTTTTCATTTTTCCAGGGTGCTGAATTAAATCACGCCTAAAGTGGGAAGAAAAGTAGCAGACTGCCCACCTGAGAAGAAACGATTGGGGGCTGTTTGACAAATCTGATGTAGATATACTGAATCCATTCTTAATTTTTTAATACCTTTTTCTGAACCAATTAGTGGCTCAAAAGGCAACTCACTTAATTATGGTGTTTTCTTTTATACTTTGGGGTGCCTGATATACAAAAAAATTGATATATATTTTAAATATATATTTTTTAAAAATTTTGCTATGTGTTTTTTTCTCGCGCATTAGTTATTTTTAAAAAAAAACATTTTTTTTGTCACTCCTCGAGAGAATTCCTACTCATTGGACAAAATATTTTCTATTTTAATAATTTTGAAATTGTGTCTGCAAGCAGTGTAAGAGTCATATAAAATGTTCCATGTCAACTGTGCAGTGAGTTTATCAAACCTATTACCAAAATTAATGAAGGAGCATGAAATACAGTTAAAGAAGAATCAGTATTCTGAACTCTATAGCCTCAAATCATCTTTAGTCCCCTGAAGACACTTTTAATCACTAAAAGACATTAGAAAGATTGTTGGCTGAAACTTCCAAGCAATAAAGCCAGAAATAAATGGCTAAAGGTCTAGCTTGCATTCTCATCACTGTGTATGCAGCCGTTTATCACACCTATGTGAGGACCCAATAGTTCATCTTCTCTGGATGGCATCTATAAATATAAAGATGTTAATGGATGCTTAGGGAGCATGTTTGTGAAGTAATATAAACTCTTTGTAAAAACATCCCAAATACATTATTTCAACTACATACCTTTTTTTTTCCCTACAGAGTAACTCTATCCCAGTAAGAAACTCATGCCTCCAGGTTCATTTATATTAACAAACACAAAGGGGAGTGAACCAGGCTACAAAAGTTGTCACCAGATTGTTCTCTTCAGGTTATCTACATTACTGTGCTAGAATCTGGTTGGCCTTTGCAAGTCAGGGCTCATCTCTGTGGTCCAGACAAATTCTTGAACCTGGGCCTGTTCAGTATTAAGAATTGCTGTCAGAATCAAAGTAAAAGTACTTGACATGTTGTTCAGGCTGAACTCCGACATCACAAATAATGTATTGCCTAGCTTTCTCCCAAAATTTAAAGTTGTCCTTTAATAAATGTTTAAGTGTATTTTTGCAAATATGTACCACTTATGTTGATCAAAACTTAAAAAAAATCTCAATATGGAATTTTATCATGGATAGAGATTTTCACAAGCTAATTAGATTTTTTTTAATGTTTACTTATTTTTTAGAGACACAGAGAGAGACAGAGAGAGAGAGAGAGTGAGAAGGGGAGTGGCAGAGGGAGAGGGAAACAGAATCCCAGGCAGTTGCTGTGCTGTCAGTGCAGAGCCTGACGTGGGGCTCGAACCCATGAACCATGATCATAACCTGATCCAAAACCAAGACTCGGATGCTTCACTGACAGAGCCACCCAGGAGCCCCTGCTCATTAGATGCTGACAAAGTTTCTATGAACTCATATTGGCAAACGATATATCAGCTAATACCAAAAGATAAGAAAATTCACTGACTTCTGGAACTAATCCTGAAAGAGAAATGACTTAAAGATCACTGGACCCAACCTCCTTCTATATACACAATGACAGCATGGACAGGACAGCGTGAGCCCACCAGCAGGTAAAAGTCAGGCTGCATGACCATCCATGTAATCCATGACCTGCAGACTCTAAGAAAGGAGCCAAGTAGTATCTGAATCCAAAAACTTATGGGCATTGGTTCTTAAAATGTGGTCCCCAAACCAATAGCATCAGCATCACATGGGAATTTGTTAGAAATATAAACTCACAGGCCCCACCTCAGAGCTACTGCATCAGATACTCTGTGGATGGGGCCCAGTGATCTGTATTTTAATAAGTCCTTCAGATGATTCTAATGCACGCTGAAGTGAGAGAACTGCAGCGATAGGAGATTAGTTCAAGAAAGGATGGTTTAATGTTTCCTATTCACATTTACAAAGCATTAAAAATAAAACAACTGAAATTGAAAAATACTCTGATCAAAGATTTATAATTATGTTGACAATAATTTTCTTTCTTTCTTTTTTTTTGTATAAAAAGCCAACTAGGTATAATGTTTAAAAGATATGCCAATTTATGGGGCGCCTGGGTGGCGCAGTCGGTTAAGCGTCCGACTTCAGCCAGGTCACGATCTCGCGGTCCGTGAGTTCGAGCCCTGCGTCAGGCTCTGGGCTGATGGCTCAGAGCCTGGAGCCTGTTTCCGCTTCTGTGCCTCCCTCTCTCTCTGCCCCTCCCCCGTTCATGCTCTGTCTCTCTCTGTCCCAAAAATAAATAAAAAACGTTGAAAAAAAAAAATTAAAAAAAAAAGATATGCCAATTTAATGCACGATTCTTTGCGAAAATAAATAGGTGAAGAGGATTAAGACATATAAACTTCCAGATATAAAATAAATAAATCATGAGGATGAAAAGTACAGCATGAGGAATACAGTCAATAACACTGTAATAGCATGGCACGGTGACAGATGTGATTACACTTATCCCGGTGAGCACTGAGAAATGTATGGAACTGATGAAGCACTATGTTGTACACCTGAAAGGAGCAGAACACTGTATGCGAACTATAATTCAGTAAGAATAAATAAATAAAAATAATACCTTAAAGGAAACATACAGTTTATCAGAGTTATATAATAAAACATTAGTCTTCAAAAAATGCTTACTTTCTTTAAGTTTTTATTTGGAGGTGGGGGGAGGGTCAGAGAGAGAGGGAGAGAGAATCCCAAGCACTGTTAGTTCAGAGCCTATCCCAAAAATTGTGAGATCATGACCTAAGCTGAAATTAAGAGGTGGATGCTTAATTGACTGAGCCACCCAGGCGTCTTAAAGAAATGGTTCTTTTCTGATGAAGACTCACTCCTCAACTGAATGCTATGGTTCATTTTGCTGATGCAATATTACCTTGATATCTTCTTCTCTACTAAGAATTCTGTGTTGTGCCACATTCTATTCACCAGCCAGGCACAGGCACAATTACCAACCACACGTCATTTTAGGTTTTCGTCAACTACAAAAAAATACACATTAAAACTCCAGATGTCTAAAATATTGAGTGACCTTAAATTTCATCATATTCATTATGCTAAAAGACAGGATATACCAGAAAATCTGTTGCAGCATAAACATTTCTAGAATTCACCCATACTGTGCATAAAGATATAGTCAATTAATTTTTGCTGCTGCATAATATTCCACTGTATGGACACACTCTCATTGACTCATCAACTCCTACTGACAGGCATTTGAGTTACTTCTAGGTTTTTGATCTTACAAACAGTGTTGCTTTGAACATTGTTCTCCATGTCTCCTGGAAGATAAATGTGAGAGCTTCTTTGGGGTCTACATAGATATAAGTGAAATTGCGAAGTCACAGAATATGTGAACATTGAATTTTACAAGAGAAGACCAAACTGCTTTCCAAATAATTTTATCAATTTATACTTGAATACTAATCGAGAAGAAAGACTGTTAAGTCACATATTCCACAAACCTCATTATTGTTCCAACTTTTCAATACTGTTTTAGTGGGTGCAAAATGGTATTGCGTTGTGGCTTTATTTGCATTTTTCTGACGGCTAATGAAATTGCACACCTTTTTCTACACTTATTCACATGTGTTCCTCCTATGAAACGGCTGATTATATTTTGCCCATTTTAAAATAACTTTTTGTGTAGGAATTGTATAGTCTTTTTACCCCCAAAAACAAATATGGTTTTTATTTATTTTCTCACTAGCTAGTTGACCTATCACACTTAAAAATTTCCAGTGGATTCAAGCAAACTTTTATTTCTTAAGAAGGCAATATTATAAATTCCCCACTTAGAATTTCTTATGGTTTTCTATTGTTAAAATTTTTGTTCTATAATGGAATATGTTTTTGTTTCACACACTGCAAAAGCTTTTGCTACATATTCATATACACTTGTTCCTAATAATACTATTAATAATAGAAGATGAGTTTAACTTTGGATGAATTTAGTGTTCCTGAGCTTTGGTTTCTTCGTATGTAAAGTGCAGGTCACTAAAGATTAAAATGAAGTAATAAGGTATAACAGGCTTAGCACATTAAAGGCACAGTAAAGGATGGTTATTTTAACCTGAATGAAACTAATTTCCAATACAGCAATACCCATAACAATATACTCACCACATAACATAAGAAGTTATTCACTATCATTCCCCCATCTACCCACAGATAATCAAAGCTAGCCTGTTAGGCTGCCCAAGATCATTGAAGGCATAAAGTGGAAATCAACTACATTCTAGCCAGTTGAATTCTCATTTGACAGATTCAAAAACACAGGTCCAGGAAGTTGGTGAACCTTGCCCTCAGATGGACAACTACTTTGGGGCTGAGCCAACTTTAGGAGCAGGATTCTTCTTACGGATAAAAACACCTCCTTCATCTATGTGACTCCTCAGAGTTTACAAAGCACTTCCTCAGCTCCATGACCTTGTTTATTGCATTACACCACAGCTTATAGAAATGGCCTTTGTTTTCCTTCTTCTCTTTGGGAGAAAGTCTAGGGAGTGTGTTTGTTTTCTCAAACTCCAATGCTTTGCAGCTGATTCTACAATGAAACTTAGATAAAAAGAAAAAAAAAATCCATACACATAAACGTGTGTGAGTGTGAGTGTGTGTGTGTGTGTGTGTAAATAGATATATATGGAAGAAGTCTCATCATGTCTCGTGGGTCATCCATTGCTGGCTAAATATTAGCAGTCATGAAGAACAAATGGGGAATGGATTTCAGTTTGAGAACTGCAAGTTGCTTTGGATGCGTTGATAATAAAGGGCTCAGAAATGTTTATGCTTTCAAAAAGGCATGATACCCATGCATACGATACTTTTTAATGAGGCTCATTTTGAGAAAGATGATGAGGTTGGCCAACTAGCCTTCACATAATTTTTGCAGGAAAGCATTCAAGGAATGAAAAGTTAAGCCTTTCAAAATTTCTCCTTTAAAAATTTTTCTTCTTAATATTTTTCTTATTTTAAGGTTATTCTGTTAAAATATGGGTTATTGAACATTATAAAAGATAAAAGAGATCAAAGAAGGGATAAAAATCAGATAACAAATCCAAAATAATTTGGAAATATTACAAATCAGAACTTGAGGGTGAGCAGAAAGGCACCATACCCTCCCCCTCCCTCACAGAGCCGTTATGCACAACATAACTATCCTCAAAAGCAAGAATGGAAAGAAACAGTAACTCAGCTGCAGAATGAAGATTTAATCTTGGCTCTTTAGCTCATAATCTCTTTAAAAATGGGCATCAAGTACCCTTTCCAGAAAAGGTAACGAGAGATAAATCCAATTTAGACTTTTAGTCAGCTGTGTGGACAGCAGTTCATGCAGGGGTACACTGTTATGGGAACACACCCAGTTTTTCGCATTCCAGTCATAATGCTTGTACCCAATGGATGGGGAAAGATAACCAGATTTACTTATTTGAGGTCTGCCTGTTGATCCTGTAGACTTCTATACCACTACCTGGTTTAGTTATTAAAACACCAAATGAGACATCTCAGTGCTTAAATGTGTAATGGTTGTTTGCAAAGTCATCAAAAAACAAAAACAAAACTACTTTCTTAGTATGTTTAGCATCTCCTGTACCAGTCATTTTAGGAGGTTTCCTCTAGAAAGCGTTGGTCACCCCAAGTTCTCCTTTTCCTCAAAGGCATCAAATGGACACGCTTTTTGACATTCAGGATCTACTTGAGGTAGTAGAAGTCAAACCGCCTTGGTCCAGAATGAAGGCCATAAAGACTGTAGAGACAGATATATTCTAGTGGCTGGGGAGTCCCAGTTCAGACCCAGGCCAGGCTTGGGGACACTACGCAGAACAGGAGGCTGGTGGGTCCTACATGCTGAGTTTTCACTATATTCACTTCTGATACTAATCGTTTGTTGGTTGTATTTGTTGAACATATCTTATTACAGTATGAGGTTTGTTTTTACATGTTTTTTGGTATTTCTTCATAACAATATTTTAGTACAATTAAATAGATCAAATTTTCTTTTAGAATTATTGCACTTTTTAGTGGCCTGCTTAAAATACTATCTCCTACCTCGAGTCAGAAAGATATTCAATGATATATTCTCAAGTTTAAGCTTTGTTTTTTACTTTTAATTTTATACTCCATCTGGATTTGATTTTGTACATGATGTGAGGTTCAGGCCTAATGTCCTTTTTTCTAAATGGAAATTCACTTTTCCAAGCTTCTTTTACTGAATAATCCTCCATTTTCCATGGATTAGTCAAGCAAACACTGTCAAATGTCAAACTGACTGTGTCTGCATAAGTCCTGATAATGGAGTAGGGCACGTTCCTCCTCCTCTTGTCGCATCTTCTTGTTCTTCTTGTCCTTTCCCCACTTCCTCCTTCATCAAAAGTGTCTTGTCTATTACTGGATCTTTCAATTTTCCATAAAACTATTAGAAATGTCCAAGAAAAAGATGTCCCAATGTCCAAGAAAAAGAAAAGCTCACAAGGTTTTTACTGGAATTACTCTGACTGTGTAGCTCAAATTAGAAAAACTGGTATCTTCAGAAGTCTTCCATCCATGAACAAAATCTCTCTCCATTTATTTAGTATGCTTTATTTCTGAAAAAATGTTATAAATTTATGCATCCAAGTCTTAGACACAGTTGTTAAATTTAACGTTAGGTATTTTGTGACTTTGTTGCCATTATGAATGATGCTTTTAAAACTTATATTTTTGAGTGGTTGATTTATAGAAATGTAATATCCACTCAGGTTGCCAAAATATAGTGCTTTTCTGTATATTATTTTTGTTTTTGGCTTTTTAAGTTTTTATTTTAATTCCAGTTAATTAATATATAGTCTTATATTAGTTTCAGGTGTACAGTATAGTGATTCAACAATCCCATACGTAACCTGGTGCTCATCACATGAAGTGTACTCCTTAATCTCCATCACTTCCCCTGGTAACCATCAGATTGCTGTCTATAATTGAGTCTGTTTCTTGATTTGTGTGTATCTCTTTTTCATTCCCTTTTTGTTTCTTAAATTCCACACGAGTGAAATAATATGGTTTATTTGTCTTTCTCTGACTTCTTTCACTTAGCATTATACTATCTAGCTCCAATCATTTCATTGCAAATAGCAAGATTTCGTTCTTTTTTTTTTTCTTAACTAATATTCCATTGTGTGTGTGTGTGTGTGTGTGTGTGTGTGTATCTTACATACCATATCTCTTTTATCCATTCATCTACCAATGGACACTTGGGTAGCTTCCATATCTTGGCCACTATAAATAATTTTACTATAAACACAAGGGTGCATGTATCCATTTGAATTAGTGCTTTTGTATTCTTCAGGTAAATAGTAGTGCTATTGCTGGATCATAGTCCTATTTTAAATTTTTTTTTTTTTTAATTTTTTTTTTCAACGTTTTTTATTTATTTTTGGGACAGAGAGAGACAGAGCATGAACGGGGGAGGGGCAGAGAGAGAGGGAGACACAGAATCGGAAACAGGCTCCAGGCTCCGAGCCATCAGCCCAGAGCCTGACGCGGGGCTCGAACTCACGGACCGCGAGATCGTGACCTGGCTGAAGTCGGACGCTTAACCGACTGCGCCACCCAGGCGCCCCCTATTTTAAATTTTTTGAGGAACTATGAGGAACCTTTTCAGATACCAAGAGTCCTCTCTTTCCATTATCCAGGGGGGATTTTATTTCTTTGTCTCTCTTTTCTTGCCTTCTTTTAGATTAGGTGAAACATGTTCTTTATTATTCCCTCTTTGTACCTGTTTGGAAGTGTGCTTCATTCCTACCTTTTTAGTGGATAATAGGAATTAAAACATGCGTATTTACTAATTTCTGAATCAATAAGATGTTCAAAATTTGCAAGATAATTGACTGTATATAAATCTCAGGGAGTAGGGCATAGAAACATGTATTTTAACAAGTTCCCTGAGTAATATTTACATATGATAAACTGGAGAACCAGATTAGGAAACAATTATACCAGAAAAAAATAGCCTAAATTAGGCTAAAGCAATTAAGGTTAAATTGTATCTATTTATTTCTTGGTAGTCAAAATGAAAGCAGATATTACTGAATTTCTCATTATTTAGCAGAAAGATGATAAGGAGAAGTCTATTTTGTGTTAGCAATGAATTTGAAGAGTAATTTTCTCTGTCAGATTTTAAATACACTTTCAAATAAATTTTTAAGTAAAGACATTGATCAACATAATGGACTGTGTCATCAGGAGCTATTTTACAAAAGATAAAGAAATATTTTTCATATCATCTATTGCTTAAAGCCAAACCCATTATGTTTAAATCACATTGCTACAAAGGTTTTTTTTTTCCACAGCTAAAGTAATTGCTCTTGAATGTGCCTTTTTGAACTCATGTAAGACTAGAAGATAGAACAACTCAGGCTTATCATGTTACTAACATAAGGAACAATTTTAGGATTTATTCTGTACTAAAAACTATGATGCACTGAGCATACAGAAATGGCTAAAAAATGGCCTCTGTCCTTAAAGAATTAGAGTCTAGAGAGAAAGAGTAGTCCACAGAATGGTACACTGCTGTGATAACTGCTTACTTACACAGGTTCCACAGTCATCTCAGGAGAACAAATGACTGATGTTACATGCAGCAGTAAGGAAGCATTCACATACAGGATGATACTTGCTTCTTGAAGGATGTTTGCACAGAGTACAGAAATGTTTTTGACAAGTCAGCCTCCATTTCCCCTTTTTCCAGTAAGAGAATTCCTTAACTCCTTATAACTGCTCATCTTCCATCTGAATGGACTAATAATCACTGAGTCCTCTGTCTCCACCAAAGAAGGCATCATGAAACCACAGCTTCAATGAGAGCACCCAATTCCCACAGGTTCAATCCAGAAAAGTAGGCATTACGCAGGTATGGCCGATCAGTTTTTTGGGGGGGAATATTTTGGATGTAGGGAAGAATAAACGCAGCTAGCTCTCTTTCTGAGAGTTCAAGTATACTAAAAAAACTTTTCCCAGGAGCTGTCCATTGCTGTCTTTACTGTCATTTGGACAGAGCCTACTTCAGTACAATAGTGCACATTTTCTAAACCAAATACCTAGGTGCAAATCTTACAAAGATGCGAAGACAGACTATACCAGGAAAAGATTACATTCTGTATATAACTACATGTCAAAAGAACTTGAGAAGTTTGTTTTAGCTAAGAACAGTGTTCAGAGCTGAAACTGGAAAATTTCAAAAGAAGGCCTTTGCCTTTATTTTCGCTATAATGGGAAATGGTATAGATGAGCCAGTGGTGAACATATCTTCTAGATCATCTAAGCTGAAGACAGGCTATCTCAAGGGAATTTTAAAGAACTACATAAAGACATTTCACTGATGAGATCTTGTCCAAGTGGTGAAGTGTAGACACATTCTACATTATTTACTCTTTTATATACTTCTAGCACAAGGTGTTTAGACAGCAAAGATAAGTTTCTTAAAAATTAAAAAAAAAACTAATTTTTCTTACTGAGGTGGGAGGTCACTTCTTGTGGATAGGCCACAGAAACACATACAATGTTAAAACTTTTTTTTAAAGTTTATTTATTTATTTTGAGAGAGAGAGAGAGAAAGAGAGAGAGAGAGAGAGAGAGAGAGAGCGAGCATGACCAAGGGAGGGGCAGAGAGGGAGAGAGAGAGAATCACAAGCAGGCTCCGTACCATCAACAAGGAGTCTGATGTGTAGCTCAAACCCATGAACCATCAGATCATGACCTGAGTTGAAACCAAGAATTGGACACTTAACTGACTGAGCCACCCAGGCATGCCCCAAGACAAAAACTTCTCTTAAGGTTCCTATGTTCCCAAGATGGGCTCAACTGAAGGTCCAGAATCCTATGCTGCAAACCATAAAAAATGTCCATTCCTGAAAATATTCAAGAAGAGGTATTACCATTTAATTGGTAATTGGCTCCAATAAAGTGTTCAGTTTTTGAACAGGACTCTACCTTGATAGGCCAATCAAGGTGCCAGTGCCAGAAAAGGCAGCCACAGATAACCAGTTAGGGAAAGGTGCAGAAATTCTTTAGTATTATCCATCTGGAAGTAAAAGGATGAAAGCCATAATCAACAGTTTGAGTTTGATATAATTAATATAAACATGTTTCTAATGATACTTAAATATGTATGGAATGAACCATGCATGTTAACATATGATATGATACAAAACTTATCTTCTGTTCACTAATACAGGACAGCGTGAAAAAGTTTATCCAAAAGTTGTATCAAATATTTAGATGGAAACCAAAAAATAAATAGATTTGAGATTTATGCCAGGTTATGATATGCAATATAAAGTCCACTTTAACATAACACAAAATTATTTGATTGTTAATCAGTAAAAAAATTCCCTGATTTTGAAACTCAGGTGTGATTATTCCTCTTAAACTAAACTCTACCTAAAATGGACATATTTAAATGTATCCTTATAGGTTTATTGTAAAATTTACAAAGAGATAATAATATTAAATCCTTCCGTAAACTACAGAGTACTACAAAGTATTAGTAACATTTTTGTTAATGCATTACTATATCATTGTACATATTTAAATAGAGAACTGACAATGTTGAATACAAATTTATGTCCTCCCTTTTTTTTTTTTAAATATATATTTATTTTTGAGACAGAGAGAGACAGAGCATGAACGGGGGAGGGTCAGAGAGAGAGGGAGACACAGAATCTGAAACAGGCTCCAGGCTCCGAGCCGTCAGCCCAGAGCCTGACTCGGGGCTCGAACTAGTGGAGCGCGAGATCATGACCTGAGCCGAAGTCGGACGCTTAACGGACTGAGCCACCCAGGCGCCCCTATGTCCTCCCTTTAAATATAAGTAGTAGTTTCATTATAAAGAACATTTATTCCTACTTTGCTTTTTAAAAATTAGCACTAGAAGTATAATTCCTTGTTGCTTTTTTTTTCTTTTTCTTAAGCTGGTAAACCACCAGAGCTTAACTGAGTTATGATGATAAATATTTACAATGAAACAAAATAAAAATTCAAAATATAGTCAGTGTTTAAACATTTATATGATCATAGAAATAATTTAAGTCTGAAATTATATTTGCTATGGTACCCAGTGGTCACTGTGGATCTCAGTTTGGTAGACTTCTGGAGACCAAACAAAAGCTCACAAAGCCATTAAATATTGATTTTTTTCACAAGGAATTTGTAATGGATCACTACAGATATCAATAGAGGCTCTGCTCAAATATTTACATCAATAACTAATGCCAATTCAGGGACTCAATTTTTTTAATGCATAATTTCAGTGAGAATTATTGAAGCACAAATTCCCATAATGAACAGGTGATGTATTCTAAACTATGTTATTGTGAGTTCCATTTATTATATGTGTGTGTTCAGATGTAAGATCATCCATTTATTATTTATTATGTATATGTGTGTGTTTGTGTTTTGGTCTAAGATCCATCCCTGGATAGAATTTTAGAACACTTCTTACCATATCTTATTCAATTAACCATCTTTAAATGAAAAATTTCTGGCATCTGAACTGCTTAATTATTAAGCATCAGATATTCATTATTCTGAAGGCACTTACTATACTGATGCTTGAGTTGTTACATTATTGTGAGTCATGGTATGTGAAGGTAAACACAAAGACAGCACTGAGAGAAACAACACACAGCTATCTCTAAGGTGGCACAACTTTCACTCACTTATCCCCTTTAGCGACCTAAGTAGGAAATGAGAAAAAGAATGGAAAGGGCAAAAAAGATAATAACTCCCAGGCCCAGGGATTAGTCAGTCTCCGCTAACCCCTGACCCATGAGTCTAGTGACCAGTTTATGGATGACTTCATAAAGAACTGGAGTTGCCTTATGATTATAGTGTTGCAGTATGCTACCAGTTCCACATATTGGTGGAACACATATGCTGCAAAGACACACATAATGTATCTTAAAAAGGAAAAGTTAAATACTTGCTTTGTCAACTCTATATGTTTTATTTATGATTTATATTTGATTTATATGATTCATTTTTAAATGCTTTATATTTTCCTATTGCTCTTTGGATCACAGTTCTGTATATGTTGTGCATTCACAATGAACTATCATCACTATATTTATATTATTGCCTTAACCTCGAGTATGTTGCACGTAACATATGAAATGTGAAAGTTGAGGACTGGATGTAAAGTGCATTAAATACTTCTTTGCACTCTTCAGTGACCACCCTTAAAAATACTTTGTAGAAATACACAAAAAGAAAATCAACCTATAATAGCAAGAAGATTGGGAGGAAGTAATTTTAATGTGTCTGTAGAAGAAGAAAAGTGAGTTAAGGTTGGTTTGTAGACAAAGCTGAGGAATGGAAGAGAGAACGCAAGGCAGTAACTCTTTCAAGCAGAATCCTGATAATGAGCATGGTTCTAGAAGTAAGAAGAGGAACAGAAAGTGGCCATTAGCTAAAGGTCTTTCTGAATGACAGTTATATCAGTTTCCACACCTTTCCCCCTCTATTCTGGACTCTGTGAGAGAATGAATTTTATCCTGAGATGGAAAACCTGAGGATTCCTCTTTAATGGCTTCTAATGTGGGTACTCATGCCAACCTCAGAGCACCTTAGAGGTACACAGTCTCGTGTCGTGCTCCAGACATATGCACCTTAAGGTGACTTTTCAGAGAAGAAGCCTGCCACAACATAACTCTATCCACACAACAGTAGGGAAGGAAATCCTTATCCATTTTCTAGAATAATAATGGTATGCTTCATTAATAATATGCACAATCAAGAATCAATAGAAGTGAAAATAATAAATAATACATAAAAAGACCAGAATGAAAAGAACAAATAAATCCAAAGGGAAAGTGTTTGACCAATGAAATTTAAACCACAATATGATACAAAAGCATAGCTGTCAGGATACCACAATATTGAGTTTGGTGAAAGAAAAATGGCCTAGGTATAGGAATCGTCTCTTCTATATCTTGCTTTCCTTCCATTAGTACTTAGCACATTTATCTACAGATAATAGTCATGCTAGACATTTGGAAGTTGAAGTTGAGAAAACAGTAACTCATGCCAACTTTGGAAGGGTAAATTAGAACACATAATTTCTAGATCATAAGTGGTTGAGGTCACACACTGCAGCTACTCTTATTTGACTAAGCAGAGTATGAGTTAGGCCTATGAACCCTAATCCCAGTAGTGGCGAGGACTGTTAATGCAGCTATGATAAAGGACATGAGAGTTGATGCATCAGACTGTTACATACTGAAGAGACCCTGCTGAACCAGTTTTAGAATCTTCACTTCAGATGTGGCCTAAACATATGCTAACAGATGGAAAATAAGGGAGTCAAACACATCAAAAGAAACATCCTTCTGCAGTGTGTGTGTGTGTGTGTGTGTGTGTGTGTGTGTGTGTGTAAACAGAAAACCTACTAATTAGTACCTTGGACATCATAATCATGGAATCAGGGTGGAAAAACCCACATCTTCACCACAAAGCATGTTACTTCTCCATAGTTTCTTCAACTCAGCTCTATTACTTATAACTACTTATGCCACACCAGACCAGTAAGTTGATCTTTCTGTGCCTCAGTTTCCTCACTTTTATTAAAAGGGAATAATTATACTTACCTCATAAGAATTTTGAGTTAAATGAGAGAATAAAATTGATAGTGTATATATATATACTGTATATATACATATATATATATGGAATACTGTAAAGTCCCAGTGAGTACATGTGAGTCTAGAAATAATAGGTGAAACAATGAGAAGAAAAGAGAGGGTGTCAAAGAGAGAATGAGGAGAAGAAAAGTCAGCAGACGAGAAGTAGGCTTTTCTGAGGGGAGGGAAGTACATGTTATTAGACTGCCAGAGAAAGGGTACAGTGAAGGAAACAAATATGGTTTGATGATAAGACAAAAGAATGAAGAAAAGGCAGGCCTAAAAAAATCAAGGAGAGAACAATTTTTTTTAATTAAAAAAATTTTTTAAACATTTATTCATTTTTGAGAGACAGAGAGAGATGGAGCATGAGCAAGGAAGGGGCAGAGAGAAAGGGAGACACAGAACCTGAGGTAGGCTCCAGGCTATGAGCTGTCAGCACAGAGCCCGATGCAGGGCTCAAACTCACGAACTGTGAGATCATGACCTGAGCTGAAGTCAGACGCTCAACCGACTAAGCCACCCAGGCGCCGCATGAGAACAAATTCTGAAGAAACAAATAGTTGACTGATTTTGAAGAGGTATACATGCTCATACCAAGTGACTTTCTCTGATAGTCCTAATAAACTGGGAAATTCTTTCTCCTTTAACAATACTCAGTTTTGCATGATGGACAATGTTCCAGAACAAGGAATGATAAATATGTCACCTCTCCTAGTGAGTCACACTGGATGTGCCATAAAGGACCATTATTTTTGTCTACTGCCCAATTCTACTTCTCAGGATTATGGAACTTTAATATGAAATAGGTAGAGCCTTACAGTTCATAGGACAGCTGTTTGCTTTTGCCTCAAAATAGCTTCTGCAGCATCATTGGTCATTATACCAGTGATCTCCAGTTGTGATGACAGTTTATTACAGCTGGATGACTCATCCAGTAGGAGTCTTCCTTTCAATGACAGGGTTTTTAAGCTTGTCTCACAGAGTACCAGTGCCCACTTCCTGCTCAATACAAGTGGTTCTGGAAGATGAACTTTCCATTACTTGTTATACCAATCATGTTTATAGTAAACATGTTTTGTATTTTGTTGCTAATTTGGGGACACTTTCACAGATGAACATCTGAGTCACACTTCATCAGTTTGAATCATACAAGTCTTTCCCCTAAATAACTTGCTGTAATTAGTTTAGTGACTTTATAGAATTCAGAATAAAAATATTGTTAAAAAATAAGAGTAATAATAAGATTTCATGTTGCATAGGCAGGGCTGATAATACAGCTTAAAACACTTTTGCCAATATCGTAAAATATCCAAAGTACAAAAACTTATAAAGAAGCAGAGGGGAAAAAAGTACTCATGGTTCTATCGATTACAGGCATATCTGATTGGCACTTAGGCATATTTGCTTTTTAATTTTTTGTATACAATTATTTTAAATACTTAAGATTATGCTGTATTAGCTATTTTTTTATTTTTTAATATTTTATTTCCCCTGTATTAAAAAAATTGTCCATTGTTACAGCATTTTTAATAGTTATATAATATTTAACTGCTTAGCCACTGTAACATCATTTTAATGACTATATAATATTTAATTCCTTGATATACACTTTTCAATTATTTATTAAATGCATGTTATGGCTTATTAACATTATTTTTGATCCATCAATGAGCTAACATTATAGCAAACTTATTTTCTCTTTTATTAGTTATTCATATTCTTTGCCCTTTTATTTTTGTTGTAGGTGTTCCAAAATCTCCCTATACAATTTTAGTGTCACATTCCCCTTTTACAACTAGTACTGATACATTTTTTTTCTTGGTTAAGTTTAACAAAACTGTATTTTATTCACATATTTCTAAAAAGATGATCTTGACTTTATTTAATGATTTCACCGAGCATTGAAAAAAATTTTTTCTGATTCTTTTATTCTGCTTTAATCTATTTCTTTCCCTTGTACTTTTTAATTTTTTTTTCAGGTAATTCATGAATTCAATGACTAGGTTTTTATTTTAACAACAAAAGTGTAATTATAAGGATTCAAAACCAGGAAAGATATAATTTTAGAAAAAATGTTCCAATGACTTACCAAAAATGAGTATTTTGTTGTATGTGCTGACACATTATTTTTTTAAAGAAATAAATAGCTAAATAACACTAACATTCTTTTACTCTTATACCTTCCTCAGTAAGCACTACTAATGTCAATGTGTACCATTTCCATAAACATTTTTTAAAAGTTACAACAAATATATATGATTATAAATGATATATAGTAATGTCTGGGATTTTTTTTTTACAATTTATATGTAATATGATCTATATTTTCTCCAATAGTCTCTTGTGCTTAATATTATGCTTTTGTGATACACTCATGTTGGTACATATACACGTACTTTAATCGCTTGAGTCAGAGTTTCTCAGCCTCAGCATTATTGACATTTTGGTGCTATAATTCTTTGTTGTGGAGGCTGTCCTACACATTAGGATGTTTAGCAGCATACCTGGCTTCTCTATCCACTGAAAAGTTGCTCACCCTTAGTGGTAACCACAGCAATGCAGAATCTTTCATCTACAGTTATAACAACCAAAAATATCACTAGACACTGCCAAATGTCCCCCAGAGGGCAAAATCATCCCTGGGTGGGAACCACTGATTTAAACTAGTATGTTATTTTATAAGAAAGATTTATTCACTCCCATCTGATAATTAGCTTGTTTACAATTTTCACTGTTGCAAACAATGTTGCAAAGAACAAAAAAGTGCTTGTCTCCTGTGCCCTCATGCTAGAATTTCCTAGGGCACACACCGACTGGTGGATTTGCCAGGATATATAAAAAAAATAAATATTCAAATTTAAAAGATACACCAGTAACTTGAAAATAGTTACGCTAATCACCAGCAATGTATACATTTCATGTTTCTTCACATCTTTGCCATTGTTTTATCAGAATTGAAAAATTCCTAACAGTCTTTTATATACAATAGTAACTTCCTGTTCTGTGAATTGCCTACTCATATCCTGTGCCATTTCTCAATTAGGTTTTATGTGTTTTTTCAACTCAGTTTAGAATTTCTTTTTCCTAGAAACAAGCTTTCTGTTTTTTCATCTGTGCTTTAGTTGTGACGGCTGTTCTATAGCAGATTGACATTTATTTTCTTCAGATTACTTATCTGTTATCTGTACTATTCATTCACTTGCTTTTTATTGTTTACCTCCCCCCACCTTTGAATGCATGAGAATGTCAAAGTAAGAATAAAGATTTTGCTCTTTATTCACCTGTATATTCCAAGTGTCCGCTACATGGTGAGTAAATTAGTACATGCAAATTACCTTTGAAACCATTGTTCCAAATATTACAATTGCTATTATTTAGTCACTTCTCTGCAACCCAGCTAACATGTAAATGAGGAATAAAGATTATAGAGCAAAAAATATAAATTAAAACCTAACTAAGTGAAATTTAAATAGCTCAGATTTGAGACAGGGAAGATGGAACTGAAAATAATGACATTTTAGATTATTTGGGAGAACTTGAAACGAAATGCAATTTGACCTTTAATGGTTTTTGTTCTATAGCCTGGGTATGCATTTTGTCTAATTAGTTGTATTAACAGGAAACCAAATTTTGGATGCTGATTCTAGAAATTTAAACATAAGGGAGATAAATTAAGTTTGTGCTACAATTCAAGCTGCTGAAGAAAAGCTATTTGTAAGCATATTATTTGGGCTCTCAAACTTAGTAGACAACGAATCTCAAACCATGGTCTTATTCCAGGGATGAACACTTAGAAAGGATTATTTTTGGAAAAAAAATTGTTATTGTTTTTTTTTAAGTTTATTTTTATTTATTTTGAGAGCGAGACAGAGATAAAGCGGAGCAGAGGCAGAGAGAGGAAAAGACAGAATCCCAAGCAGGCTCCATGCTGTCAGCAGACAGCTTAAAGCTGGACAAAGAACTCACAAACCCACAAACCATAAGATTATTGATAGGGAAAAGATAGGATAAAATAGGCAGACAGGGAAACATTACGACCTAAAGTCCCTGTGTGGGGGAAAACACATATTTTGGAACAATTCTGGGAATGTGTGAACATGTCAAACCCCCTCAGGGGTAAGGTTCTTCTTAAGAATGTTAACAGATGCCATCTACTCCCCCTCAGGTTTCCCTCAAGAATTTGACAAAAGACTTGACTAAAAATAGAGCATTAATCGTGTGTATGACCCACAAGAAACGTATGGCCATAGACTACCCTCATACAAGGGAAATGAGCTAATCAGGAATGGACAACCTAGCTCCCAGAGTTATCCAGCCAATAAGGGTAAAACCTGAGAAGGAACATGGGGGAACAGAAGAGGGGGGCGACCAGAACCTTATAAAACAAAGACCCTTGACTATAGTTGAGGGTGGGGGGTGGAGGAAGGGTAGGTAGGGGAAGATTTACTTTTTTTTTTTTTTAATTTTTCTTAATGTTTATTTATTTTTGAGACAGAGAGAGACAGAGCATGAACGGGGGAGGGTCAGAGAGAGGGAGACACAGAATCTGAAACAGGCTCCGGGCTCTGAGCGGTCAGCACAGAGCCCGACGCGGGGCTCGAACTCACGGACCACGAGATCATGACCTGAGCCGAAGTCGGCCGCTTAACCGACTGAGCCACCCAGGCGCCCCGGGGAGATTTACTTTTGAATGTGCCCTCTCTGTAAGGAGAGCCTTCATACTATTCTGACATTACACTCTAATAAACTTTTGCCTGCTCCTCATTTTGTGTCCACCTGTTCATTTTTGGAAGCGGCGAGACAACGAACCCCAGGTATTGAGGTAAAAAAAAATCCTACAACATGACCTGAGCTGAAATCAAGAGTTGGACGCTTAGTCCACTAAACACTGAGGCGCCCCCCAAGACTCTTTATCCACAGGAATGAAAAAAATGTGTCTGTACTTTGTAATATATACTTGGCAGTCTAAAATTTAACAAGGAAAGGTACTCATTCAAGTGGGCTAAGTAACCATGGAATTATGAGTCATCCCATATGTTTAAAGGGAATGAGAAGTAATTACTGATATCTAATGACTGAGAAGGTATTTTCTACTCATTGAAAATTCTGAGTATCTCTTAATAAAAATTATTTAGTTGCTAATAATGCTAGCTTGAGATTTATAGGCAGGTCTTGAGATGTTATGAATAATTGGAAAAGATCTATGTGTTCACAATGATAATGGAAACATTGTAGTCTCCACTGTAGTATCTATAGCCTCATGGGAAAGAGAGCTGTTTCCATTTAGCTTTAATTATTTTGCCATCTCATCATCTCAGGGACCATGTCCTTGGTGACCTGAGGAAGGTCATATCACTATTTGTCTTCTGATCTCCCACCTAGATAAAAGTAGAAAACAGGAAAAAATAACAACAATGTGAAGCACTTGACAGATTTGAAGGAAATTATAAAGATTAAATAGCCATTTGATAGAAGAATTAAAATGGTCATTTAAGATACACCGACAACTGGAAATGAATAACAAATTCATAGTGTATGATGCAAATGAAAGATGAGTCTAAACACCATGTTGGACCCTGACTCTAATTTGTTATTTTGCCAATACAGGAAAACAACAACTCTATTTTTCTCACTTTTTCTTGCACCAACACCTGGTATAATTAACAGTAGCTTGATTGCTTCTCACCATTTTATTTTAAAATCATGTTTTTTTCACTCATTTGATTTTAATTTGGTTTTTGTTATCAAGGATTATTTTTTGGTGTTAATTTTCTGCTCATTCAACTGAATGGTCAATGCAGATTTTTTACCTTTCAGGCCCATTATTTTCTGCTATGGTACACTTTATCAGCACCCTGCTAGGGTAACTGACTTTCCTGGTCTGCTTGGGGTTGAGTGGTCATCCAAGATACTGGACTTTCAGTGGTAATTTTGGACAGCCTGGGACAGTTGGTCACCCTAGCACTGAGAAAGAGAAAGCATTTGTAAAGGTATTTGAAAATATGAGATGAAACAAGAGAAGTTAAGGTGTTTTTAAAAACTTGGGCCTTTTTAACTGTATGTTCCTCCGTCCATCCATTTCTGACATAAGAATGTTGTCTAAATTTTAGGATTTTTTTTAATGTTTACTTATTTTTGAGAGAGAGAGACAAAGCACAAGCAGGGAGAGGGGAGACAGAGAGGGAGACACACACAGAATCCAAAGCAGGCTCCAGGCTCTGAGCTGTCAGCACAGAACCAGACACAGGGCTCGAACCCATGAACTGTGAGATCATGACTTGATCTGGAGTCGGACGCTTAACCAACTCAGCTATCCAGGCTCCCCTAGGATATTTCTAAGCAAAAATATTGAGGTTTAAAATTCTGTCAACCTAAGAGCAACGAGAAATGTCAGGATGGAAACATGTTCCGCTTAGAAGTGGAAACTGCCAGACGTGAACTAGTAGCCTCAGTGCTCTGCTAAATACAAACTACTTTTAAAACTTAAATTCACGATTTTCAAATTGTTTCAGAGGTTTACTGAATTCAGCCAAAACTATCTTCGTAGTCAGGGATCCTCTACTTGCTATCCTCCCTAGGATTTTTTGCATTTTATTTAAATTTATTTAAGTTTTACTGTATTTATAATTTGTTAGAGAGTTCATTTCACATATCATGAGTTCTCAAGGATGGGATCATGTAGCCTGAGATTGAGGAACTAACTGATAGATCCGTGATACATTTTTAACCTTCTTGTTAACCTTTTTGAAATTATTTCCACTTTTCTTCACTGACACCACTCTCTCTCACTTTCCTTTTCGTTTTCAAATATATCCTTCTAAAAACTCCTTCTTGGGAATCTAACAAGCTACTTCAGTGTGGGGATTTCCCAACCCTCTTCTTCTGCCTTGCCTTTTCTTGCCTTCTCTTTTACTGCCTTTCTTTTCTCTTCCCTACCCTTCTTTGCTCGTCTTTTCTCCTCTTTTTAGAGATGGTGATCTTAGATCGTACTTAGGAGATGATCTCATCTATTCTCATGGTTTCAATTGTCATCTAAATATTTGTGACTCTTAAGTTTGTAACGCTAGCCCGTATTGCTCTTCTGAGCTTCAGACTTACAGATACAATTGCTACTGGCTCTATACAACCAAACTCATGTGTTCTTCAATATCAACACATAAAAAATAACTCATCACTATTCATGTTCCAAATGGCTCTTTTTCCTGACTTGCCTTTTCAGAGCATGGCACCTCCTTTCCCCGAAGCCTGGAAATTTGGGCTTATCTTTTTTCTCATACCCATCCAGTCAACAGTTTTGATCAGTTCTGAACTTTCTAAGCTTTGTAGGTCTCCATCTTCTTTGCTGCATACCATCATCGTTGCTCCCTGGGGTTACTTTTTTTTTTTTCTAAATAATGTCAAGTTTCTTTTTTTTTTTTTTTTAAGACTTTATTTTTAAGTAGTCTCTACACCCCACATGGGGCTTGAACTCACGACTCTGAGATCGAGTCACACGCTCTACCGACTAAGCCAGCCAGGCACCCCTCTAATCTGTTTTTCTGTTGATGAATGGCTTTGTCCTTTCTTTGGTGAATTGCACATACTTCAGCCAGGTAGCTTCCTAAATTATGAATCCTGTCATGTCACTCTCAAGCTAGATATCCTTCAAGGCCAAAGTCCAAATTCCTCAGTATAAATCATGCAGACTTGAACAATCTCATCTATTTACCTGTCTAGTACCTTTCCTGAATACTCATCAGCTCACTTCCTCCCCACCCACCTGCCCCTACCCTTACCCTCTGATGTCGTGTCTAGTCAAAGTAAGATGCTTACAGTTCCGTGAGCAGATATTTGCTTACGCCATCCCTGTGCCAGGAGTACTTCCGGGCCTGGCTAACATTCTCCTGCCTTCAAGATTCAGTTCAGGTATCACATTCTCAAGGAAGTGTGTCAGTTCCCTCCACGATGTAATATAGTAACTGTGTATGCCTCCTACATAAACATTTATCACAGTTTACTATAATTTTTGTTATTCATTTGTCTCCCTCTATTAAAGTGGAATCTTCTTGCAAGAAGAGACCACGAATTATTTATCTTTGTGATTTCAGCTTCCAGCACTGAAGGTAGTACATACTAGGTGCATGGCAAATGTTAAATCAATATCTGCAATGTAAGCCATAAGAGCAAACATGATGACTTTCTAAACCTGGCTATTATAAATTTGAAGCATATCTATGAAATCTTAGGGAACAAAGAGAAAATTCTTCCCATTTGCTACTCTTATGCTGCCAAGGATAAAGATAATGTTCTCTATGTTCTGTAAGGTTGAGTTTCTTTTTTTTTTTTCTTTTCCTATCTCAAATTTCCTCAAAATCAATGTCTTTTCTATTCTATAACAGTCCCTCTCTCTCTGTCTCTGTCTCTGTCTCTCTCTCTCTCATACACACACACACACACACACACACACACACATATATATTAGTGTATGTTTTATATGTAGACTGCTTAGATCAGGGCGATGGTAAAATAAAAATAAAATTCTTTTCTCTCAAGTCAGTAAGATCTGGGTTTGAATCCAGACTCTGCAATGTGTTAGCCTATAACTCTTCACACATAATTCACCTTCTTTTATTCTTAGTCTTCAAATTTAAAATGGTAAAGTGGGCATAATACAACTCTTATTGTAAAATTATTGTAAAAATTAGAAATGATATATGTCAAATAACATGTACTAAATGTTCAATAAATTACTACAACTGTGGTTGCAACAACAGTGGCTCAATATCCCAACAACAGCAACAGCTGTAATTCTACCACCAAACTTAACTTTTCTGTACTCTATAAAGGAGTAAAAGAAATAGGAAACTCTTACAGTGTGAACGACATTATATTTTTAAATTTGTATTTTAACAAGAGCACCAAACTGTAGGCCTAACATAATAAATGATCCGAGTTCTTATTTAGGTTTGTTGATATTCATAAATTTATGTGTTTAAAACCTTTCTGAAACTCCTACCAAATATTTTGCTAAGCATTATGGGAGAATGTAAGATACTGAGATCTATCATGACAAACAAAGCTTAAAATTCATTCAGAAACATACAAGTAAAAATGCTGAATTATAACAGGTAATTCTTACTGAGTATCTTATTAAACATTCAGAACTTCAAATAAATATCCAGAGTATCAATTTACATAAAATAGCCTAAACTTCTGATAACCAGACATTATCAATTTAAATAAGGAAGTATATAAGACATTTATTTCTTTTACAATTTCATTCAATATGCTGGTTTTAAATACAATTTTTGCTGATTAATTCCAAATTCATATTTCCAGTCTGGACTTCCCTGAACTCCAGGCTCATGTATCCAATTGTCTCATTAAATCTCCATTTGGACATCTATCACTTAAATTTAAAATGTCCAACAATGAACAGTGACATTTCTACCTTCATATCATGGTTTTCTCCATGTCAGTAAATAGTAACTCCATTCAACTAGTTTCTCAGGCCAAAATACTTAGTTCCATCCATCCTTGATTGTTGTCTTTCTGCTGTACATCCCTAACAGCCAATCTCATTAGTCTTGTCCTTAAAATATAACCAGATTCCAAAAATTTCTTACCATCTTAACTCTTAGGCTAGCCTAGGACATTATAACTACAATGTGGGTTGCTAGTCTCTCTGCTTCCCTATAATTTGTTCTACAAGCAGCAGTAGCCAGAAAGCCTACCAGAAAAGTTCAGATCTATGAACCCTTTGCTCAAGGCCCTCTTTTGGTTTCCCATCTAACTCAGAGTAAAAACCAAAGCTCCCGCCATGCCCTATGAGGATCTGGCTTCATTACCTTTTTAACTTCATGCCTACCATACTTGATTTCCTTGTTGTTCCTTTAAAAAAAATTTTTTTTAACGCTTATTTATTTTTGAGAGAGACAGAGCACAAGTCGGCGGTAGAGGAAGACAGAGACAGAGTCAGAGAATCTGAAGCAGTCTCTAGGCTCTGAGCTGTCAGCACACAGCCTAACACAGGGCTTGAACTCATGAGCTGCGAGATCATGACCTGAGCCAAAGTCAGACACTGACTGACTGAGCCACCCAGGTGCCCCAATTTCCTGCTGTTTCTTAAATTCACTAAGGACCCAGAACTTTTGTGCTTGTTGTTCTTTCTGCTTGAAACATTTTCCCTTGATATATGTTTGGCTTTTTCTTCACCTGCTTCAGGCCTCTTTTCAAATTTTGCCTTGTCAGAGAAGCCTGCCTTGTTTGTCTCATATAAAATGGTATCCTCTCCTGGCACTCTCTCCTCCTTACTCCTTACCACTTATCTCCACCTATCATCTTGGCATAAAATTCTTTTCTGTGCTGAGAGCAGAGAGCCCGATGTGGGGCTCGAACTCAGGAACCATGATATCATGACCTGAGGTGAAGATGGATGCCTAAGCCAACTGAGCCACCCAGGCACCTCCTGGAATAAAATTTTTTCTTTCTCTTTTGCTAAAATGTGAGCCATAACGGCTTTCTCGTTTACAGGGCTTTACTCACAGTGCCAGCCCACATCAGTGTCTGGCAAATGATAAGCACTTAAATATACTGAACAAATCACTGAATGAAACTTACTATGCCTACTATCAGTGGAAAACAAAAGCAAACAGCAAGTATGACTTCTCAATACATTGTTAGTAGGATGTTAACTCTGATACCAATAAAACTATTTACTCACCATCAATTAATCATGTTACTGATTGCTATATTCCTAATTTTCCTTTGCTAAGCTTGTACAGAACTATGGGTTGTACTTGAAACATCTTGATTTAATTAAAATGACATTCTTAAAAAATAAAGTCTTCAATTTTACTTTGTAAACATGCAAGTTATCTTTGTAATATTCTTTTGAGTTTCTAAATAACAGCCTCTTTTCTCAGCTTCAAAAAACTCTTAAAGAAGTATTTACCTTCTTGTGACCTATAAAGCATCAGTCACATTTTTCTTTATTTTGCAGAAAACAGGTATGTTAAAGCAGTTCGGTAAATTTCCATATGTTTTCCTCTAAGTTTTGCTATATATTGTAATAAGCTAAAGGGTTTTCTTATAAGGTTACCATATTTAAAATTAAGTGTTTTGAATCATGTCCTTACTAGAATATATGTGTGTGATTTGGTGTGAGTGGGATGACAGGCAAAGTATGAGTGTAAGAAGGATTGTTATAGATTTTATTAAATTTGTTTAATATTTTAGATCCTGAGATACAGCTCACACTTTGATGTCTTAGCCTATCTGCCAAGAGGTACGTACCTTTCACTCCTGAGTTTGATATTCACACTTTTTAAAATTTTATTTAAATCCAAGTTAGTTAACATACAGTGTAATAATGATTTCAGGTGTAGAATTTAGTGATTCATCACTTACCTATAACACCCAGTACTCATCCAAGAGGAGCCCTCCCCATCAGTGGTTTAGTCTGTCCCCCTGCCCTCCACGCCTCCAGCAACCCTCAGTTTGTTCGCTGTATTTAAGAGTCTCTTATGGTTTGCTTCCCTCTTTCTTTTTATCTTATTTTTCCTTCCCATCTCCTCTGTTCATCCATTTTGTTTCATCATATGAGTGAAATCATATGATACTTATCTTTCTCTGACTTAGCATATAATACACTCTAGTTCCATCCATGTTGTTGCAAATGGCGAGATTTCATTTTCCATGATCGCCGAGTAATATTCCATTGCATATATATACCACATCTTCTTTATCCCTTCATCAGTCAAGATATTCACACTTTTCATCACACTATGAGAATGCTGCAGAAGAAAGGACCTTGCAGTTGGTCAGGCTGAGTTTTTTATTGCCTACTCCACCTCATTCTAGCTCTGTGATAACTGGCAAGTTATTTAACCTTTTTGTGCTATAATTTCAAAGCCTATAAAATGGGAGTAATAATGCATTATTTCATCTTCAAATAAAAATATGTTTACTAAGCACCCACTCAGTAAGCAGGCTGATGTATACTTCCTGGGTGGCTTCCAATTTGGCACAAAAAGGTAGCACCCACATCTCATGGACAGGCTTTGGCACCCAGGCCTGAGGTCACATACCTGCAGCTCCAAGTGTTCTAAAATGCATAACAGTTTTGAGCACATGAGTGGTGAAGGAAATTGTGCTGGGATAGTAGGAAGCTTCTTTGAGGATTCTTTACTAATGCTGCCGGTCCTTTGGCCTCAGATTCCAAAAGTAACATAAAGAAATCCTCCAAATGTCTCTGTGATTTGTTCCTCGCAGGCCATGGCTGACCTGATTATAAATAGATCTTCTCATGTGGGTTAACATGAAACACTGAGCCATGAAAATGTTCTGACTTGATTCACACTCTATGATTCCCACCTTCCTTTAACCACTGATAAACCATGAAGAATGTCAATCTTTCGTATGGCTTAGTAATTGTCTTGAATTTAGGAACTAATTTTCAACCTTAGATAATAGCCAAACACTGGGCAATAATTTGGGAATATTTGAATGGCAGAGTTGTCCTCTTTACAAACTAAGCATCTCAGTGGGTGTCAATAACTTCCTTAATGAATTGACTATATATCCATTCATGTATATATACAGTCTCTAGCCCACAAACATGTACTGGCACCCTAAGGACATTATGGTAGGCATTACTCAGCCCCTTTCCTCAAGTTTACCCTTACAACACCATCAGAGTTATTTTGCTCAAATCCAAATCTGATTATTTAGATCCCAACATAAACAAAATAAAACAAAATACAAAAAACCCACAACAGAAACAACAACAAAATCTTCATCAGTGGACTACTGACTTAGGAAAAATTTTCTGATGCATTATTATGACATCAAAGATTTGTCTCCTATTCTTTGCAACTTAAATTCCAAATACATGTCAATACAATGTATTTAAATGAAATACATTTCACCAATACCAGCAAATTACAAGTTCTTTTTGTCAATTTTATCAGTATAAACATTTACTTTTGCCTAGAAATTTCCTATGCCTTTTTCTTTTTAAAGTTTATTTATTTATTTTGAGAGAGAGAGAAAGTGCAAGTGGGGAAAGGGAAGACAGGGAGAGGGAGAGAGAGAATCCCAAGCAGACTCTGCATCACCAGTGCAGAGCCCAATGCAGGGTTTGAACTGACAAACCATGAGACCACAGACCTGAGCTGAGGTGGGAGGCTTAACCAACTGAGCCATCCAGGCACCCCTAACTTTTTCTTTAAGATAGCTTGCAGTTCATCTCCTCAAGTTACTTCTCCAGATATAATCTCCTTGTTCATAGCGCTCTAATAGTACACTTTCATGGTTCTATTTGAGCTCTGTACATGCTACTTTTGCATTTTATCTCCAAGTGATAAGGGTGAGAGATAAATATGGGAGAAGGAAAAGTAGACAAGGAGAGAGGGATAGAATGTGGTAGCAAAGAGAGAGGAGAAAAAAGGGAAGAAAGATAAAGAAACAAAGGGAAAAGACCCTCATATGAATCTGGGTATCTAAAAAGATTATAGTCCTATATCATCCACCCCAAGGTAGAGCATACATACTGCCATGTGTGAAGAGAATGAGAATACACAGGATTGATTTGTTACTGATCCTTGGAATGTCAATTTTCCTTGAAGAGCAAATTAAAATATTTTTAAAGTAATCATACCTTTATATATCATACAAGACAATGTCAAATGTGAATGAATGGTTATAATATTCCAATTGGTTTTATGCCTACCCACGTTTTTTCAAGCTAAGGTTACCAAACCTCTTTCTCAAGCTTGGCCTATGTGTTCACCCTCTTCCTCTGATAGGAATAGCTGCCTTTAGGCGACTGCAAACAATGACTTATTTCATCTTACCGTTACACATGTCTTATAAATTTTAAAAGGTGCAAAATACCATGAGAAGAGAGATGATAGAATATGAGACATGAGAGGAAGAAAGAATTTCAGTTAACTGGAAAAGTGTTGATGAATGGCATTTGAATTTGATCTTGAAGGATGAGAAGCTCTTTTGAGAAGTAGACACCAATATGGGTCTACGCATGCTAGAGATTTATTGGGGGGAATACTAACGAAGAATAAAGAGTAAAAATGCAAGAGTAGACAGGGAGAGCTTGAGATTGTGTTGCAATCTTGCCCCTTTTGAAAGGTTAGAGGGAAGGAGGATTAAGTAATCAGAGCTTCAGATGACAGCACACTTTTGAGAAAGTCTCAGGCAGGAGAGGGGCTCCTGACCAAAAGTAGACTGAGAAATACTGCATAGGGCAGGAAGAAGCCAGTACTCCTTATGTGCTGTGATCAGTCACTGGCTGGGAGTAGCCCAGGGAAATGTGGCCTCAGCAGTTACAGGGCTGGCTCCTGCAGCTTTTCAGTTAACTCTGCTCTCTGTAGCAGTTTCTCTTAAAGAGACTGAATGACAAATCTCTATGGTTGCCCTAGGGAGTAAAGGCGATCAGGCACAGAAAGAGAAACGGCATCTGTCTGTGACAAATGGCAAGATGAGACCGTGTGGAATATAGCAAATGTGAAGGGTAGTGGTAAAAACAGGTTTTCAAAGACAGCCTGAGAGCAAAATTCAAAAAACCTCAACTAGTAAAACGGAGAGTGCATAATGGCTTGTTACAGGTTTAATTTTTTAAACAGAATAGTGATGCCATCTGATTGTCTTGTAAAAGAATACTGCAGAAATTCACAACGTTGATTTCAGGCAGGATGGAGATGGCAGTTTTAGGACTAGAGGTCAGGGCCTGGAGAGGAAGTTTAATTCACCCATTGCAAAGTGAGAGAGAGAGTTGAAGTGTGAAGCTGAATGGCACTGCCTAGAAAGAGCACAAAGAGAAGAAAAGGGCAGAAAATGTCCTTGAAGAATGTGTTTAATTATGAGAAAGCATTATTTATGTGTTCAAGAATCTTATTTCCTATCTTATTTTTAGAAACCACACGCGTTATTTTTTTTTATTAAGAAAACATTTTCACTCTAATATATAAGGTCAAATTTTCATTTAAAATTTTTCCTAAGAGGGTGCCTGGGTGGCTCAGTAGGTTAAGTGGTCGCCTTTGGCTCAGGTCATGATCTCAAGATCCATGGGTTCAAGCCCCGCATTGGGCTCTGTGTGGACAGCTAGGAGCTTGGAGCCTGCTTCGGATTCTGTGTCTCCCCTCTCTCTCTGCCCCTCCCCTACTTGCGCACTGTCTCTCTCAAAAATAAATAAATGATAAAATAAATTTAAAAATAAATTTAATTAATCAATTGCTATCCATAAATGGTATTCACGTACACACAAGGTTGGTCAAGAAATAATAACTTCACCTGCGGTGTTGACTGTCCTCAACACTCATATATGCCACACACCTTTACACACTCAGTACATGACAGTTTCTTCCCACCTTGTCCCTATCCCTTGGGGTTTGTCATGATTCCTTCTCCTTTTTCTTCCCTTTTCCCTTTTTTTATTCCTTTTTTTCCCATCCTGCTCTACACAGTCTCTGAGTAATACAGATCCATAGAACTATATTTCTCTTAATCAAGAAAGCCTTTATTGAGGCACCTTTTAGGACGAATTCAGTTTGCAAGCCTTACTCTTACCTAGTAAATATAGTATTTTTTTCAGATCTTGGCAAAAATTATGAAATATGGCAGGTAAGACAAACATCTACAAGACCTGAGACTTACAAAGAGGACAGTAAACTTGAAAAGCTGATGATGAGGGCAGAAGGGGCCAGACTCCAGGCCTAACAGTTGCCAGGAGGGGGTGGGGGTGTCTAGGTAAATAACTTTCATCTGGTCATGAAATGCAGTTCTCACCAGCTGAAAGGGGTACGGAGGCACCTTGTGAAGCTACAGCAGCCATTTTTTCTTGCTATAGGGTTGAGCCACTTAGAAAAATCTATTTTACTTCCTCAAAAATCAAGCCCAGCACTTGCACCTGCAGAGAGGAAGGGTTTCAGAAAATAGTTGAAGCGAATTTCCTTGTTTGAATAACAGGAAGCTGATACTTAATTCCCCGGTGGACTTTTGCAATGAACACTAAAAATCCATTCAATAGGCATCCACCTGTGGCCAGAGCTGCAAATGTGATTGCGTTCCTGTTGGAAGCTTTGCTATATGCTTTGAAATGATGGCTAAAACTGTTTTAAAGGTCTTCGTGCTTAAACCAAAATGCTCTTTAGGCTCTCTCCTCTTGGTCTAGCTGAGCTGTGTGATTAAAACAGTGAGGCACTAAGGATCTGGCAGAGAATAAGACATTCTAGGTCTCAGGACAGCCCCACGTTCCTGGTGCCACATGCTTTCATTCCACTGTCACATATACCATCTTAATAACCTCTTTGTTACAGGTAAATCACAAATTTAGTCCTGAGATCAGAGCTGGAGATAATCGCATGCCTTTTTTTCCCCCATGTTCCTTTAGGAATTTCACTGTTCTAAATGATTAGAAACGATGTATTTTTTCTCCACCTGAGGAGGGTTTTTTTTTTGAAGATCAAGATGTGTAAGTCATGATGACTCAAAATCTCATAATTTTTCACAAGCCAAGCACAATATCCTTCTGAAAATTTGATTAGGCAAGGCATCCAGCTATAGAAAAATAAGAAGTGAAATCCTTTAAATATTACTAAAATTGTTCACTTTAGCAAATGTTTGATAAACTACCTTAGCCAGAAGAAGAGAAACCAGATGGACTACTGAAAAATTAATGTTAGTAGATTCAACTGCCCAGGGGTTCCCTCCCAAGCAAGCAGAATACACTGAAATTACTGAACCGAAAGAGGAGAAATCAATGGAAATCTTGCTGAAATTCTGCTTGGAAATAAAAACTTGATGCGAAATAGAAACAGTATGATGATTACAAGTTACTTATGTTTTCAACTCTCTAATAACTGTAATCTGTATTTGGGCGTTTTGCAGTTCATTCAGGTTGATCTTGCTGTTTCTTCCACAGAGACTGAAATAAGCAAATGGATCATCCTTGATCTATTGTTTTCCTTCCCACTACCCATTCAGTCCATCAGCAACTCCTATTACCTCCTCCTTAAAACACATTCTGAATTTCAACTTCTCTTCTCCATGATAACATTCTCATGCAAACAACATCTCTAGCCTGGATGCCTGCAATGGCCTCCTGACTGCTGTCCCCAAACATACTGCCCCATATAGTTTTATATTAGCACAGAAGCCATATTAAAATTAATCAAATTGTGGTCCTGTTTGGAACTCTCTGGTGAGCCACTGAGGATGAAGCCCATATCTACATTTTGTCTTACAAGACCCCACCTACCTAGTTTCTATGCCTCTCCTTGACCTCATCCCCTACCAATGTTCCCCTTCCTCAGTTTTCTGCACCTTGAGCTGCCCTGCAAGCTGCTCTAGACATGTTAGACTATTCCCTACTTTAGAACATCCATTCGCATTTGTTCTTACCCCAGACCTAGATTTGCCTTATTTCTCATAATTTGAGTGTCCCCATACTTGTCACTTCCTTGTGCATTCAAGGATCCCTTTATCCTGCTTTATTTTCTTTCTGGCAATTATCACTACATTATACTATTATTGCCTATCTACTTCTTTGCTACCTCTCTCTCCATTTAGACTGTAAACACACAAACGAAAGGCAAGTGGAGAGTCATGACAGTTAAGTACAACGTGGTACCCTGGATCAGAGCTTGGAACATGAAGAGGAAAATCTTGGTAAAAACTGGTCAAATATAAATAAAGTCTTAAATCTTATTTTTGAAAAATAAGTAAATGGGGTGTTTTCATCCCCAAATTCCATAACCCCAGGCTAACAATGAGAAAACATCAGACAAACCTAAATTAAGGGACATTTTACAAGATACCTGACCAATAATACTCTTTAAAACTGTCAACTTCATGAAAGACAAGACAGAGAAATTGTCATAGATCAGAGGAGACTAAGCAAACAAGATCACTAAATGCCATGTGGTATCCTACATTGATTGGATCCTGAAATAGAAAAAGGCTATGTGTGGGTAAATTGGTGAATTCTGAATAAAGTCAGTAATACTGTATCAATGTTAGTTTTAACAAATGCACTCTGATTATGTAAGATGTTAACATTAAAGGGAGAGAACATAAATCCTCTGTATTATTTATGTAACTAAAAAAAAATAGAATGCAAACTCCATGATATTATCATGGGTAGCTGCTCTCGGCTATACTGACAACATTTAGGGTAAGGCCAGAAACATAGAGGGTGTTAATTTATTTTTTTCTTAAAAAAATTTTTTTTAATGTTTATTTCTTTTTGAGAGAGAAAGAGAGAGAGACACAGCATGAGTAGGTGAGAGGCAGCAAGAGGGAGACACAGAATCCAAAGCAGGCTCCAGGCTCTGAGACGTCAGGCACAGAGCTCAACATGGAGCTCGAAATCACCAACTTCCCTGAATAGAAATGATTACCGTACTCCATAGAAAGAAGACTCTATATTAATGTCTACATCAAAGGATCAAAGGATTCAGATTTGGAAAAGTTGGCTTCTGCTCTATGAGAGATCAGATAGCCAAAGTTTCCACAAATCTTATTAAGGCCACAGAAGTGGCATGTCTTCAAAACAAAGTCACATTTCCAGCGAGTGTATGGCTCTGGGAGAGAGGGTGACAATGATTCCATGTTCTGCAGAGTAGGGGCCAATCCTTTGTGCAAAGTCTCAACACTTTGCATAATCAATTTGACTGAACTAATTTGCTGTTTCAGTCACACAACCTGGCAGTTGGTAAAAATTGCAGCAAACTAGTAATATTCATAGTTGAGACCTATCTTATCCTTTGCTTCTTATGGCAGATGCATAATCAATGTAAATATTGTGATAATCAATGTAAATATTAGGGCTTATTTCAGAATGTATCTGAGGGAAAAAATGAGATTGGCATGAAAATAAGAGGATGAAAATATAAGACAACAGAGAGATACAGGATACATATTATTCTTAAAGTTTTAAAATAATTCTCAAATGGGATACCCACAATTTATTTTAGGAATTATGAGACATTCATTTGTTGATTTGGGAATCTTTAGCGTTCAATAATAGAAAATTTATTCAAAAGGGGGCGCCTGGGTGGCTCAGGGGGTTAAGCACCCGACTTTGGCTCAGGTCATGATTTCACGGTTTGTGGGTTCGAGCCCTACGTTGGGCTCTGTGCTGACAGCTCAGAGGCTGGAGCCTGCTTCAGATTCTGTGTCTCCCTGTTCTCTCTGCCCCTCCCCTGCTCATGCTGTCTCTTTCTCTGAAAAATAAATAAATATTTAAAAAATTTATTTTTATTTTTATTTTTTTTTAAAGTTTAGTTATTTTGAGAGAAAGAGAGAGAAAGAGAGAGAGAGAGAGAGATAAGTGGAGGGGGCAGAGATAGAGAGAGAGAGAGAGAGAGAGAGAGAGAATCCCAAGCAGCCTCCACGCAGTCAGTACAGTGCTGATGTGGGGCTCGAACTCACAAACCATGAGATCATGACCTGAGCCAAAACCAAGAGTTGGACACTTAACCAAAAGAACCACCCAAGCACCCTGAAAAAAACTTTTTTTTAAATTAAAAAAAAAAGAAAATTTATTCAAAAATAATGTGGTATTAGTGATAAAGTATGTGTATATAGCTGTACATATGCACCTGTGGACATGGTCAGGGTGTTTTATAAAAAAATGGACAAACTCTGGCTTAGCAGCAGACAGGTCAAGGTTAGGATCTGAGTTGGCTGAATCTGCTAGCTTAGGTAGTGTTAATAATGAATCCAGGTATATAATTCTGCTTCATGAACTTGAGTATATGAGAAAGGTCATACCTATTTTTCTTTTTTATCTTTTCTTTCAATCTGACTTAATCTGATCTCAGTCTGCCTAGTCTGATAGAAAATTTTATTTTAGCCATTCTTGGTACTCCAGCCCATGCCCTTGCCCAAGGGTATGCAAAGATCCCAAACATCTTTGCAAGGAAGGATCTTCAGGAAGTCAACCTTCGTGGTCAACCTGGTCTTTACTTGCCCAAGGCCACATCCTTCTTAAAGTCCAGTGGCTCCTCAAATTCTATTCCTTGCTTGTGTTTGAAAAGATCAATTATCAGAGAAAATGCTGGAAACGCCATTCAAATCTATCACGGGAAAAGGCATGAATGAAGACCATGTCGTTTTGCCATTTTCAAATTTAATCCATAAGAAACAGGTAATTCCAGTGTTAAACTAATCTAGGCTATAGAAAATGATGGTAAATGCCCCAATTTATTTTATAAAGTTAGCATAAAATAATAACAAAATGCAGCAAATACAGTTAAAAAATACAGATCAAAAGTCACAAATGAAAATACATGAGAGATTTAAGTAAAAAGATTTCATCTATGACCCGTCAACATTTACTCCAGGTATAAAAATTTTTTTAATTTTTTTTTTATGTTTACTTATTTCTGAGAGAGAGAGAGAGAGGGAACTGTCAGCACAGAGTCTGATGCGGGCTTGGACCCCCGGACCATGAGATCGTGACCTGAGCTGAGGTCGAATGCTTAACTGACTGAGCCACCCAGGGGTCCCTAAAAAAGCTAAATAATGAAAAATGTCATAATAAGGTTAATAATAAATTAACTAAGAAAATTAAGAAAACCCACTTAATAAGTTTGTTAAGGCATTTAATCTAATTTAGTAGTGATTTATAAGAAACTCTCTAAGGAAAATAAAAAGTATAAAATTTGTTAAGGGATATTAATTTTTTTTGAAAACAATATATACTTTAAATGACAAATGTTAAATTTTTGAATAAAAAGCAAAAATAAACATGTCCATTACATTTAAAAAAATTTTTTTAAGTTTATTTATTTGTATTGAGAGAGACAGAGACAGCGTAAGTGGGGGGGCAGGGCAGAAACAGAGGGGGAGAGAGAATCCCAAGCAGAGTCTATGCTGCCAGTGCAAAGCCTGATGTGGGGTCTCGAACTCATGAAACTATGAGATCGTGACCCGAGCTGAAACCAAGACTCAGATGCTTAAACAACTGAGCCACCCAGATGCCCCTAAATATGCCCATTACATTTCAACAGTGAATTGCAGATTCAAGTGAACGCAGTAAGAGTAAAGTAAGAGTATAAATATGAGAAAGGTAGAGCTAAAAGACTGATTTTTACAATGATAAAGATTTATCACTAGAAAAAACAAGAGAATTCAGAAACACCATGCTAAAATTAACAATATATTTGAATAATGTGGCTGGATTCAAGGTATGTGCAGAAAAGTTAATACTTTTTCTTTATATAAGCAATATTCTCCTACATGTGGTAATAATAAAAATTAATTTTCAAGAATGACCTAGAATGTAAGAGAATTAGGAAAACGTTCTTAAATATTATTATATTATTAAGACACTGGAGCTATCTAAAGAAAAATACAAATTAAAAAAATTATAAAACAAGGTTTAGACAGAGACTCGTCATATTCTTAGATAAGAAGACTTAAAGTCACAGAAGTATGAATTCTCTACTGATATTAATAAAGGAATTTAATGCAATTTCAAATAGAATTCCTATAAGATATTTTGGGGGAAAAAAAGACTGAACAAATATTTTTAAAAAAAAATTTTTAATGTTTATTTTTGAGAGAGAGAGACAGAGCACTAGTAGGGGAGAACAGAGAGAAATAGACACACAGAATCCAAAGCAGGCTCCAGGCTCTGAGCTGTCAGCACAGTGCCCGACGCGGGGCTCAAACTCACAGTGTGAGATCATGACCTGAAGTTGGATTCTTAACTGACTGAGCCACCCAAGTGTCCCTGAACAACTATTTTTATATTCATGTAGAATACTAAGGGATAAAAGTAGCTTTTTTTTTCTTAGCACAATTGTTTTCTTAAGAGATCTAAGAATAGAGTCCCTTCTTCTTGCTTTCACAGATACTACCTTAGCAGCAATTCTCACTGGAATTCTACTACTTTAAAAGTGTTTAACAGCGTTACTCACGCAGGCATCTAGTTAACCACTTAATAATTCTTTTGCCCCTTTTTATAGTAACTGAGCCCCTATATTGTTGCATATAGCAGTGTATAACAGCTTTTTTTCCATTATGAAGTAGGCAGTAAGTAAGTAAGATGTGGGGTGGGATCCCTATAAATCTCTTTAAGGGAGGCTGACTCAGCTGGGTCAACCAATTTTCCCCTCTTTCCCTCTTTTCATGTTTGATGACCGTGATGTAGATCCAAAAGGAGTGGATATTCAGCTGTCATTCTGATGTGACCTTGATGATTTTAGCCATGCACTAAAAATATGACAGAGAGATGCTAGATCCATTCCGTGTGTGCCTACCTTTGCACGTGGCCACAGCTGTTTTGTGATTTCTGTTAGATTCAGCCAAACTTAATCCAGCTGATACAGTGCATCTTCAAGCCAATCTCCATCTCTGTAGGGACTTCCTAAGTGTCCATGTAACTGTGTCCATCTCCTACTTATCATACTTTATTAAATCCTTATTATTTAGAGGATAAAACTGAAATTCTTCAGACTACCATTTACTATCCTTTATTATATGACCCTTTCTTAAATCTTCAGCTTCGTCTCTGTCTCCAACTCAGATCCCTTCCAAATACATGAAATGATATGGAGACTTCTGAAAAGTCATGTGTGATTTTCCAAGTTCCACTTTAAAGCCCTTTCTGAGATGATCTGGGAATCTGTGAGTTCCTTTCTCAACAGGTTTTAGTTTTCGTTTTCTATTTATTATTTGGCTGTATTCCAACAAATGGGGGGTGGTTTACTTGAATACAGATGAAATGTCTTCCTTTTTCATATCTCCAGGTCCTTGTAAATCAATTGGAAAATATCAGACATGCCACAAATATGTTGCATTACTGATTAGACTTTATGATAACTAAATAGCCAACGAAGTTTTCCATCTATAGCTTCCTTACTGGGCCATCAATATCTCTTAAGATACCCAGGAAATCCTACACCTAGACACCTAGAGAGTGTCTAATTCTATGCACATTGGTAGAGAAAATATTCATTGAGTACTTAGGATGTGCTGGAGATAATGCTCAGCACTTTATATGTCTTTTCTCCTACAGCTACAGTTTAAAACACCCCAATGAGATAACTTATATTAATATCCTCTTCACTTTGCATTTTTAGAATCTGTAGATGTAGGAAAATAAATTAAAGGCCTCAGATTACAAACGTAGCCAGTTATGAGGCAAGGGTTTGACCTTGGGCAATGACTAGAGCTGTATGTTTTGCACTGCCTCCCCAGTGTGGATACCAACTGTTCAGCACTGGAATCAAATGAGACCTAGGTTTTAGTCATAACTCTGCCATTTATTACTTATGTGACCTCAGGGAAACCACTTACATGTATCCATTCCTTCATTTGTAATAAGGAGGTAATAGTTACGCCAACGTGTGATTTGTTGTAAGAATTAAAAGAGTTGTTCAGATTATTCTAACTCACTTGTTCTTAAAATATGGGATCTCTTTGCTTGTTTGCATTTTAAGGCATCCATTTTGGGGAACCTGAAATAAGGAGTGATTTTTTTTTTCAATACAAATATTAGTTTTATTTAATTGTTAGCCTTTGATGTTTGAAAAACGCCAGCAAGTCAAGTGATACTCTTAATGGTCTGTAGTTCAATAGCATTGTGGAGTTAACCACAATGAAAGAGTATCCGTTTCAGCCCTTACAAGGATTAACCAAATCCTAGTTAAATGGATCAGTTAATTATGCACGTTCAATGTAATGACAGAAAAGCTCGTATCTTCAAGGACTTCAGCTTACTTGATTCTGACTGATGACACGTTTCTCATTTTGTTGATCAGAATTAACAAAAATAGATATACTGCTTCACCTGAAATTTTTGTTTCTGCGTAAACCCAGTGAATATCACTCATATTTTCTGAAAAAACTATTTAGAATCTTTCTAAGTCAAAATGACTTGCATGAGAAAAATTCAACATCCAGGACTGACTAGGAAAAATGATTCCTAGTAATGGCACAAATGTTCGAGTGTGGTAGCATTATTCTATGTGTATGGTTATGGAGAAAATCAAGAAGTGAGCAACGTGCAAGTGAGCTTTGTGATCAACACAGTCTTTTTGGGAAATGATAGAGCATCTGCTTTAAAATACCACTAAGTTTAACAGGGTATAATCAGGTTGCAAACTAGCAACTTTCAAAATAGTATTAAAGGTTAACACTCGAGTTTTCTACTAAAGGAAAGTGACAAGAAATTTTGGGGAACATTGCTAAAGTAGGGCCATTGTTTAGGAATATAACTAACAATTTCATGTGGTAATTTGTGACAATTACCACTGCTTTTCAACTCTGAGAATTCTCAGCTGCAGTCTTTTTTAGCTTTTTTTCTTGCCAGAAATTGAGTGATCCATAAACACAGATCTATATCCAGTGGGCATGCAGTCCCCTCCCTTTGTAATTATGGCATTGCTACTTTAATAGAGGAAACAAGAAATTAACAATGATTAGCCTTCAGAGGAAGGAGGATTTGTTAAAATTATGAACATAGCACGCTTACTTTTCACCTTCAGAGCCCAAGACCTAGACTGACAGCTCTAGAAAACAATTACCTTTATTGCCATTGAATCAGACAAGGTTCTCCGGATCCTCAGCCACAGAGGACTTTAAGAACTGTTTTATGACTCATATTTATTTTATCTAGAAACTTTTTGGTTACTTGTTTTTAAAACCAATCCAATCAGCCATGCCCCTTCCATCTGTCAGGTCCCCAACTCCTGCTAGCTTTATCAGGGAAGGAAACTCTCAAGGATTAGTATCTGGGAATTGGCCATGCGTTAACCATGCATGCATTCACTACTACTACTACAGAAAAAAAGTTCTTTTTTTAACTTTACACTTCTTTCCAGTAATTAAAACTCTGAAGGATCTGATTTTATTTGCCCTTTGGCTAAAAAACTGCTTCCAATAGGTTACTTTCAATAGGCCCCTCTAATGTTAAACTAATCAGTAAATAAAAAAAGCTTTTTGTCTGGTTTTTTGTTTCTGGGTTTTTTTTTTTTTTTTTTTTTTTTTTATTAATTGCATACCGAGCATGTCATCAGGGAGCTTTCCTTAGAATGAGTGTGGAGGACCAGGGTTTGGGCTTTTCAGGGTTCCATTTTGTACTGTTCCCACGGCCCACTGTGAATGCCACCCACCACTCTTTACACATCTAGAGATTCAAATGTGCCATTAGAGTGCTTAGATTCTACTTTTTCTTTTTTTGGTTATTTTTCTTGATTAATAAAATAACACCACATATATCGTTTATTTTTAATACTTACTACTCACGTCTCATGACTGACTGATAACTAAAAACAAAGTGATCCTCTGTCCTTTTCTTTTTTTTTTTTAATATATGAAATTTATTGTCAAATTGGTTTCCATACAACACCCAGTGCTCATCCCAAAAGGTGCCCTCCTCAATACCCATCACCCACCCTCCCCTCCCTCCCACCCCCCATCAACCCTCAGTTTGTTCTCAGTTTTTAACAGTCTCTTATGCTTCCTCTGTCCTTTTCTATAACATTTCCCATTTAGAGTTAAACTAAATCTTATATAAAGGTAATATTTGATACATATACCACGTTTAAAGTATTAAATTATAACCCAATAGCTTTAGAAAGTGAATGTTGCTCAGTCTTTCACAGGAAGAGTCATTTCCCCATTTTAATGCAATAGACTGCTGAGAGAGGAGAAGTGAGAATATAATGTTCATGTACCACAGACCTATTCAATAAATAGGTTCTGTAAGTCTACAGAACATAATTTTTTGATGAAAACAATGCTAGCAAATCTTATTTTTCTAGTAAGATGACTGGTACTTTATTCATAATAGAAGAATTAAAACACACTGAAAAGCAGTCATATACCAATGACTGATCTATCAATTCAACAAGTATTTATTCAACACCTACTTTGTGGGAGACTGTTGAAGGTAACTGAACAAGCCTGTGAGCAAGATGGGCAAAGATCTCTGACCTCGTAAAATGTGCATTCTCATGGGGGAAGCATACAAGACAAAAATAGATAAATATATTATTTATCAAATTTCAGGTTAAAAGTGATCATGAAGGAAATATAAGGCAGGGTAAGCATATAGAATACAAAGAATCACACATGATCACAGAATGCATCTTTGAATAGGCGACATTTAAGTGCAAACTGAAGGAAATGAGTCCTTGAACTAAAAATATTTTTGGAGAAGACTTCCAGGCAGAAAAAACTGTGAGAACAGAGATCTTAAGGCAAAAGCACTTGTGATTTGTTTGGCAAAAAGCTGTGGAGCTATTTGGAGAAGTAGCTGGAGGCCAGGTCATGTGAAGCCCAATAAATGATAGCAAGGAATATAGACATGATATACTAATAGAGATTTCTGCATGGGACTGACTTATTATTCTGTATATTGTGTGAAGAATGGGTGTAGGGGGAAGCAGTTTGTTTTAGTTATGTTAAATCTGCGGTGCTGAGGAAGCCACTGCATCATGTGAATCAGGAGTTCTGGAGAGAGGTTGGGACTAGAGGGTACAGTTGGGGGTCATTAGTAAATATGGCACTTAAAAGTCATGACAGTAGACAGATCACCCAAGGATTACACATGAGAAGAGTGGGCATCTGTAGGCCGTGGGGTTCCCCAACACAGTGGCCAGAAAGAGAGTCACCTGAAAGTGTAATGGGAACATAACACCTTCAAAGTCAAGTGTTTCAAGAGACAGCAAGTAGTTATTTGTGTCAAATGCTGCTGAGAAGCCAAGCAAAATGACTACCAAGTAACTACAGGATTTGTAACCTAGAATTTATTATTTATTTTTTTCAAGATTGTTTTTTATGAAGTAATAGAGAATAAAGCCTAAAAGAACTGAGGTAGCTCTCAAAATTTTTTCATAAACTTAACATTCTTCCTTATTTGTTTCAAATCTATTTTGAAAATAAGTAAAGTTTTACACCAAATAGTTTGAAACCTCCCTCTCCCTTTTTCTCTGTCTTCTTCCCTAAATTATCATGACTGGGGCGCCTGGGAGGCTCAGTCAGTTAAGCGACTAACTTCAGCTCAGGTCATGATCTCACCATTTTTGAGTTCAAGCCCTGTGTCAGGCTCTGCGCTGACAGCTCAGAGCCTGAAGCCTGCTTCAGATGCTGTCTCCCTCTCTCTCAGTCCCTTCCCTGATTGTACTCTGTCTCTCTCTCTGTCAAAGATAAACTGTAAAAAAAAATTAGAAAAAATAAAGTATCATGACTATACTGCATTGTTTAAAAATTTTTTTAATGTTTATTTATTTTTGGGAGAGAGAGAGACAGACAGAGAGAGAGAGAGGAGGAGAGAGGGAGAGAGAGGCAGGGTGAGCAGGGGAGGGGCAGAGAGAGGAGACACAGAATCCAAAGCAGGCTCCAGGCTCTGAGCTCCCCGCCCTATGTGGGGCTCGAACTCATGAACTGTGAGATCATGACTTAAGCCAAGGTCAGTCGGCTTAACCAATTGAGCCACCTAAGCACCCCTTGGTTATTTTTTCTTTATTTATTTGGAGAGAGAGAGAGAGAGAAACACTGCAAGTTGGGGGTGAGGGTGCACAGAGGGGGTGGAGGGAGAGAAGTCAAGCAGGCTCCATACTGTCAGTGCAGAGCCTGATGTGGAACTTGGAACTCACAAACCCTGAGATCATGAGCTGAGCCAAAATCGAGTTGGACGCTTAACTGACTGAGCCACCCAGGCGTCCCTCTTTTCGGTTATGTTTATAAATCTCTTTATTTGTTCTACCTTATAGTATCTTTGAAAAAATTATGTTTTCAGTTTCTTTATTTTTTTAATCATGTGAAATATATTCATTCACAGCCTCTTCCAGATCTTCCTACTACTTCCGCTTCTGAGGGTGCTAATTCTTGCATCTGTTGATCCTTCCTCAGTATGTTTCACTTTCTTGCATGACATACAATATCCTACTGTGAATTCAGCTACCATAAGACATGTCTATTCTGTGGGAGTCTCCTGTGAGCTGTGTTAAAGTTCTGGAGACTCAATTTCTACTTCTTTTAAAATGTATTTTATCTGTATTTCCATGTTCCTGTAGCAGAACAGGTGGCATCTATTCCAGTTCAGCCTTCTTTGTTGCTTTTGAATCTTACATTTAACTAAGTCTTACCTATCACTCATTACATTCTCATGCCATTTTCTATGTCCTTCTCTATTACTAAATTCACCATGCTTTTGGAGCATTTCCATCTTTTTTTGGGTAAGCCTACTGCACTCTTTCCTGGGATGAGTTGAAAAATAGCCCTTCAGGGATTATATTCTCTGGGCACGTCTGCAAAGTATGTGGGTTGCAGAGTTTCTTAGCTGATAGTATTTTAGACCTGTATCTGAACACTTTGCAAGATAATTTGTTGAGACTGAGTTTTTGAAAGAGTAAATTTAGTGCTTAAACCTCTGGGTAAGCAACAAAACTCTTCTAAAAATACATACTAATTATCTGTTAACTTTTATAAATCATAGTATAGAGTTTATTCTCTTTCCCTGGCAGGTCATGGAGGTTAGCAAGGAGTTATATCATCTGGATTGTGGGGGTGCTTTACTAGGAGCTGACTAAATGACAAAATGACAGAAATGACAAAATATTTGTCCTCACCAGTTAGGCTTCACTCTTCACCCATTCCATTATTAAAAAATGTCTTACTTATGGCATAACTATGGCATTATACTTGTAATTTTTACTAAAAGGAACAAAAACAACATTATTTTCTTTGTTTGATTAATAACAACAACCACTCAAAACAAAACTCCCCAAGAACTGCGTATGCAGGAGAAAACAGCAATAGGGGCTGCTGCTTTGGAATTCCCAGTTTATCACCAATCCCTGTTGAACGTAATCAACCACCTTGAAAACTGGGATCTCTACACTCCTGAATATGCTTCCTGCAGATTGCAGTTTGTCAACTTAGCATAAGTGAGAAAAAATCCTTTACGTTTTCTGTTCAATAAGTAACTTCCTGGTATATGTTCTGTGGCAACTTAGCTATGAATTGTGCACTTTGAAATAAATGTTCTCTCAATGCCAAATAATACATACGAATTTTATGTTCTTTGCTAATCCAATTCAAGCAAATCTTTAAAAAATACATTGGAGTTCATATGGTTCCTTAAGGACTATTTCAAGGACAATAAAAACACAAGATTCATATGACACTCCTGCATAATGTCCAAAAGTCACCCAGAGCCAGTACTTAATGGCTTAAAAAGCAGTCAGTATGAGTGATGCTATTGGTGAAGAAATTTTACTGAAATAATTAATTGGGAACACAAAGCAATTCCTCTTCAATGTGGCACCACTCTATCATTCTTTACAGAGAGATAGAGTGAGAGTCACATGTACAGATAATTTACCAAACCAAAATAAACAGGTAAGATTTCTTTCCAGATAAACAGGATAGCTATTTTAGGAAGTAGGTGAATATTAAACAGCTCACTGTATTCTCAGTTTGGGTGGGGGGCATTTCTGCTGTCAACATGGTGGTACGTTTAGGCTTTACCTTAGTTTTCAAGGCTACAGTTAAAATTCTGAGTTCAGCCAAAAAAAAAAAAAAATGAAAATTAACTTAAACTGAAAGAGTAAGCCAAGAGAACTACTGGCTCCAGAGCGGTGACAAAAAGGTTTATAAAGGATTTCTTTTTTCCGTGTTGCTCCTACCTCTGATTAGAAGCAATAAATAAGAAATACCCATTGAAGGCACATGAGGAAATCGTATCTGTAATAAATCTCAAATGTAACAAATGTGATATAGAGATCTGTGAGTTTTCACAATAATTAGGATAAACCAATTTATACCTTGTTTGGCTACTGCACAAACCTTATATAGTCACTCCCAGCCTGAAATCCCTGATCCTGAGGATTCCTGAGACACAACTCTGGAGATAAGGGAGAAAAAATACAGCAGATTGTGAACTCAGACCCTTTCAAAATATAAAAACAGATGAGCTAATTGTACAAGACTATAAGCCATAGAGCTCTTGGTGACTAAAATACACACAGTATCTCATGTTCAGAAAGGAATATGCCATCAACTGCCAAATGAGGTATACAGTAGCCTCCTGTGACTTTTTCCAGTGGCAATTACAGAAACTATGTCCAGTACAATCCATGAGAAAATGTCTCTCAGGATATGCTACAGCACTGTCCCATTATAACTCACCTTAAAGTCTCTATTCAATTTTTTAATCATGTTTCAGGTATAATAACAATACATTTGCATAATAATTTATGCTGTGTGAAATGCTTTCTTATCCATTGTCCCATTATCCATGAATAATTGTATATTGCACACGACCATGAGCTCAAAATAAATCTGGGGAACAATAAAATTGATACTATTATTTATTTTATCCATATCCTGGACTTATGGACCAAAGTGTGTTAGTGACATAACACTGGAGGGAATGAACTGTACCTGGAGGAAAAAGATTAAAACTCAACAAGTTTCACGAGGACTAGAAGATAGGTTAGTCATAAATAGAAGAGGTCCTAAAGGAAAAACTGGACAGGGTGACATAAAGGAGGTGCCTTGGTCCATTCAGGCTACTGTGTATAACAAGAATACCATATACTGAGTTGCTTAAATAATGGAAACTTATTTCTTAGAGTCCTGGAGCATGGGAAGTCCGAGAACAAGGAACCAGCAGTTACGGTATCTAGTGAGAGTCAGCTTTCAGGTGGCAGACAAATGCTTTCTCTCTATGTTCTCCCATGGTGGAAAGAATGAGGGAATTCTCTAAGTCTGTTCTATCAGGGCACTAATCCCATTCATGAATGCTCTGAGGAAGAGCCCTACCTTCCATTACCATCACATTGGGAGTAAGAATTTCAGCATATGAATTTCAAGGGGACACAAGCATTCACTTTGCCACAAGAGGCAAAGTTTGTTTTTGTTTTTGTTTTTTCGGAGGCAAAGATGATTTCCTTCAATCTTACCCTCTTTTATCCTTAAAGGGTACAAACTCTGGAATCTCTGTCCATCCTCTCTAATAGGTCTCTAAAATTTCTAAAAAGTACTTTGGTAACTGGAATAATGCCCCCCCCCCGCTGCCCCCGCCCCCAAGATGTCCCTACCCTAACCACCAGAGCCTGTGAATATGTTAGCTTACATGGCAAAAGGAGATTTGCAAATATGATTAAGGTTATGAACCTTGAGCTGGGGAGATTAGCCAGATTACCCAGGGGTCCTACTCTAATCATAGCAGTCCTTAAAAAGTAAGAACGCTTCCCAGCTGTGCACAGAGATGATCAACAGAAGGAACAGAGCATTGCAGTATTGCTGGCTTTGAAGATGGGGGGAGGGCGGGGGGAGTGGATAAGCCAAGGGATGCATGCAATCTCCAGAAATTTGAAAGGTAAGAAAACGGATTCCTCCTAGAGGCACCAGAAAGCATTGCTGCCCTCACATTAGCTCAGTGAGTCCTATGTCGGACTTCTGACCTACAGATTATAAAATAGTTAATTTGTATTGTTTTAAACCACTACGTCTGTGGTAATGTGTTACAGCAGCTAAAGAAAATTTATACAGATCTAAGGGAAAAATAACAAAAACTCCTATCAATGAACATGTGAATTAATTCCATTCTGCTGTTTATAAAATGTGATTGACACTGTTCAGAGCAGAAAATACTGGCCACACACAAAAACTTCTTTTATGACAGTTATCAACATTTCAGTTTCAGTAAATGGATGAAAAAAAAAAACCACTGATGGAACATTGTTAGCAGAGGTTAATAAGAGGCTATTTAGGTTACATAAGTGATCGCCACAAAACAACTTTTCTTAATGTGAGAAAACTAACTAAAGGCTTTTTAAAATAGAGTCCTAATTCTCTTCCATTTCTGAACTCTGAAAAATCAGAGAACTATATGCAGGTACTGGGATTTTAACTCTATTACTTGATTTCTTTATTCACTTGTCCAATCATTCAATAAACATTTGCTGATGGATCTCTCTTTGCCAAGCACTGTGCAAGAAGTGGAGTCATAAATGAAATATGTTACAACACCTTCTTCTCAGAAACCTCTTATTTTTACTGAGAGATTTCCTGGGATGAGGAATAATAGGCTGAAATGCCCGATTCAAGCCCTTGTTAAAGCTGAATTTGGAGAAAAGCAGTTAATAACGAAGTTGGCTGAAGAATAACAGGGCGGGTTGGAATAAGTCAAGTTCCTTTTAGCTCTGCAAGAGACGACACTAAAGGTATACTGAAATTATGGAGAAAATTTTGGATATTCAAATGTGAGTAAGCTAACTCAAATTTTTCTCTTAGGAAATTTACATGAGCACTCTAGTTAGTAGCTGAGTTTAGGAAGGAAACAAGGCTAACTAGTAACAGTCTAATGCATATATTTCTTTAAATCTTATTTTACACTACATTTATTTGCTTATATCTTACAAGTATATTGTGCTTTCAAATGTGCATTTTGTTACTGTAACGAAGAACTTCACTCTTTTAAAATAAGAAGAATCGTGGATATCTTGCACTTCTTTCAAGTTCCCACTTCAGAAGAGTTTTTCCGCAGAGTCATGTACCTACTAAAAGATCACCAGAGTTGCAGACACAGAATCATTGAAGGATAGGGTCAACCTTCAGGCACATATGTGAGGCAGTGATAGGAAGTAACCAAAGCAGCAGCATAAAAAATAAGCGTATCTATCTCTTTAAACAAACAGCAAAAGACTAATCCTAATGAATCCTTTAGTGGAGATTTACAAAATAAGAATTTCTCATACTTTTGAGCCATAGGAAATGATATGTATTTCTTTAGAATGTGAAATAATATGGTTTTGTAGAATGAGAAAGCACATGAAGAAGAGGAATATAAGAAATATGCTTACATAGAAGGAATCAAAGATCTTGAGCAGATAAACAACCCAGATTGTTTCAAAATATTACCCTGCTCTTTTCAAAATGCTTTTTTGCTATTCATTTCTACACCTACATTTCTACTTTTATTTTAAAATGGACTAAGAAAGGGGTGCCTGGGTAGCTCAGACTGTTAAGTGTCCTACTGGCTCAGGTCAGGACCTCATGGTCCGTGGGTTCGAGCCCCGCATAGGCTCTGAGCTGACAGCTCAGAGACTGGAGCCTGTTTCAGATTCTCTCTCTCTCTCTCTCTCTCTTCCTCCCCTGCTCATACTCTGTCTCTCTCTCAAAAATAAACATTAAAAAAATTTAAAAAAATAAGCTGGAGTAAGTAAAGTTATTGAATTCTAGGAAGGAAGTCAAGCCTCTTTTTCCATGTTTATTTTTTCTTTTTCTTGCCATTTGCCAAGTTGGGGCAATGTTAACTATATTTTTCTTGTTAATTTGATGGTATTAGGAAGAGTTTCTATTATATAAAAGTTTATCTTCCCATCTCTGGCATCCAAAAACTTCTGTAACTTTTGTATTTTACAAACAATATGTAATTATGTGAATGTGAAAATAGGGATGCTCTTAAGACACTGTATGTGTGATTGCTCCTGTACATTGCTCCTCATTCCTTCACCTCATCTTTACTTGAATCTTGTGCTTTCCAGAGACAGTAAAAAAGTTTTGGTTCTAAACTATTATTAGAGTCCTCTTTTCACCTATTTTCAAATTTCACAAATAATTAACACATGTATTAGGGAATCTTAAAACTTTATAATCCCTTCAGAATTGAATTGCAAAAAATTCTAACACTCTTTTGCATATCTTCTGTCTTTTCATCTTGTGAGAACTGTGTTTAATTGTTAATGGTTAGAATGTTTTCTGGAACATATTCTCAGATAAATAATTTGGTAGACCTGCTAAATCCTTTCATGCCTAAAATGTTCCTCTTTAACTTGACAGATAACTTGTGTCTTAGCTGGAGAGAGTTTTCTTGAAACACAATTCTTAGGTCTCAATAATCTGTAGCTAATTACCCCGTATCTTTGCATCCTCTGTGGAAGATGGCAAATTCTCTACCTCACAAGGGCTTTTTAAAAAGCGTTTCTTTCGGGATGCTTGTAAAATTTTCTTCTTGACCTTAAAGTTCAGCAATTTAGCCACAGTACATCTAAGAGCATGTCTCCTCATTCTCTTTCTTTCTCTTCCTTTTCCTCTTTTCTCTTTTCTCCACTGAAACTTTTGGCAAGCAAACTTCATCCTTCTTTAAAGTCTGCTTTTTGATGCCACCTCTTTTGGTTTTCTTAACTTTTTTCTTGTTATTTCTACTCTGCCCATATTCTCTAAGACCTCGTCTTCCATACTTCTCCTTGTATGCATTCTTCCTGGTTGATTTTGTTTGACTATTTGATTTCTACTATCCTCCAGTAGTCAAGAACTCTTAAATGTGTCTTTAGTCCTGACATCATATATGCAACTGCTTTCTAGTCTTTCCTACTTTAGTGATCGGGTGAATCAAAACTCAATATGTCCAAAACTAACTCCTACTAAGCCTTCAAAACTCAGCCCTACCCTACAGTGGCTTCTTTCATTTTTTAAATCTTTTTTTTCCCCTGTGCATATATTTTCTTCCTTTTTACTTTGAAATAATTTTAGCTTTATAAAAACGTTGCAAAATACAGTTTATGTATACTTTTCATCCAGCTTTCCCAAATATTAGCATTTTATATAACCATATTTAACATGTAACATGTAAACACTAAAAAATCAAATTGAGGTAGTGTTTGCTAAATGGTAATTTTTTAATTTCCTTCACTATTTCTACATTTATTGAAATTACATATTAAAGAAGAGTTGTCCCTTCTTCTCCATTAATTTATATATTGCATTATTTATTTATATCAGTAGAGATTTATGGGCATTTATTTTATTTGATGGGGTATAACTCATCACTATTGTTATTATTTCACCTTAAACTGTCCCAGGTTTAGTCAGTGGGCACACCTTCAAATTAGCTTCTATGTTCTTTTTATATACTCCATGGTATCATGTTTTAAATGTTTCTTGGGGTGCCTGAGTGGCTCAGTCGGTTGAAAGTCTGACCTTGGCTCGAGTCATGATCTCACAGTTTTTAAGTTCGAGCCCTGCATTAGGGCTCTGTCCTGACAGCTCAGAGCCTGGAGCCTGCTTATGATTCTGTGTCTCCCTCTCTCTCTGCCCCTCCCCCGCTCATGCTCTGTCTCTCTCCGTCTCAAAAATAAATAAAGATTAAAACAAAGTTTTTACAATATTTTTTTTACTTTCTGGTCCCTCAAGATAATACAGTTGCATTGAGCATTTTCTCTGTTCCATCCTTGGAATCAACCATTAGTCTAAAAAATCTCTGGTTCCTTTTATTGGAGAATGGTATTTATAACAGGTATACACAATACATGTGTGCTAGCTGTACATATTGCTACTATGATGTCATTGATTCCTGGCTCTCATAGCAGAAAAAGCCAGGAAAAATATGCATTGATCACACATACAACACAATACAAAACACACACACACCTATATATCTCTTGTCTGTCCATATATTAAAATTCATGAGTATGTAGCAATAGTTCCATTACTAATAGCACAGTATTTATTTTAGCCTTCCCTTTCTCCTAATTTTTAACTTCTTTCTATTGGTGAGAAACCTGGCTCTCAACCACAAAATATTTATTTATTTCCCCAGTAATAGAATAAGCATAACGTCGATCCAGAATTTAACTGTTAATCCTTAACTCTGTGAGAAACAAACTTACTAAATAGCACACATATTTGTATACATTATTTCAATCAACTGTACAGTTTAGTGAAAACTGCAGAGTTTTGGTCATTCCAAAGTCATTTGGCTGTTTTGTTCCCAGCCTCTGTCAGGGTGGGTCTACTATTCATTTATTATAGAGTTAGATTCATTTGTTACTGTTTGTATTTTATCCCTTCCCATTCTCCTCCCCAACTTCTACATACACACCTGGTTGAAATGAATGATTGATGGACTTATTGATATGTTAATTGTTACCACAATACTAACAGTGAGACCACTACAAAAAAGTATATTGAAGAAATGTTGCTGCCTCTTTATGGCAGAAAGAGAGTGAGAGACAGAATCTTAAGCAGGCTCTACGTCCAGCACTGAGCCCCACGTGGGGCTCAGTCTCACAACCATGAGATCATGACCTAAGCCGAAATCAAGAGTCAGACATTTAACCCCAGGCACCTCCCCGGGGAAAAAAATGTCTTCTCTTAATTATATTCCTATAGTTATTTACTTTAACATTTTTATATAGTAATACCTATCATGTACTTAGCACTTATACCTCCATATATATGTACGTATACTCTCTCTCTCTCTCTCTCTCTCTCTCTCTCTCTCTCTCTCTATATATATATATATATATATATATATATATATATATCTTAGTGGTTTTGTTTCTCCAGGGAATGGTGAGTAATAGAGATCCCTACATGCACTTCATTAAGTCCAGTCCATTTTAAAAACACATTACAGTAACATTTACTACACACTTACAATACAATGTGCTAAGTGTTTTATATTTTTGTTCAAGTCTCACAATTATCTTTGACACTAAGTACTAATATGCCAATTTGACAGAGGGGGAAACCAAGTCTAAGAGAAGTCAATAACTTGTCTAATTATTAAATTAGTGATAAGTTCAGGATTCAGTACTCTGAAGCCAAAGTCTACAGTTTTACTTTTTTTCAAGTAGCAATAATCCTACATCAACAGGTCTGTCATTTTAGAAAGCTGCTTTTTAACAGAGAGAAAAACCCTACATGATTTTGTCTTAAACCACCAGCATTCATTTACATTTTATTTATAACCTTGAATTTCATTGTAATATTTAAAGTGGCATTACTTAAGATTAAAACTGTCTTGAACACTAGATTGAGGATCAAAGTAGCTGATTTTGGTAAACCAGGTTTCTGTACTTGGCATTTTTTCCATGGAGAGCATTACTTAGAACTTGAGAAACTGCAGAGACTCTGCATTAATGAAATGCAAAAGAGGCAGTTCACATGTCCCTTACAAGGTATATTAAGAAGAAGATAATAGGACTAATACAAAAATTGTTATACCCTTTAACTTAGAGTACATCCCTGAATTACTTTTCTAAATATGTTTTTATCTTGGCAGCTGGCCAGACAATCACTGCTTTATATTCCCAGCCAATATTAGCTCAAATGTAAAGTAAATGGCATATTCTATTTTAGAAATGTGAAATGATAAAATGGCATCATAGGAAATGCATAAAAATTTCCATTTTAATAAGCTAAATCATCCATAGAATGCTAAAGAGAAAATAAATTAACTATTTATGACTTTAAGACATTTTCAACCTAAATGGATATGACATGTTGTAAGAATTAACCTCCTTCATTGCACTTTTATCTTGCCTTTAGAAAAACTTGATTTAAATCAGAAATAAAACACACACACCAAACTCTGGCTGTTCTCTCACACACTTATGCACAGCTTGCTCTCACATCAACTCTATGTCTTTGCTCCAATGTCACCTTCCCAGCGATATTTTCTGTAACCATTCCACTTAAGATTGAATTCTTTTCTTGCCCCATTCTCCCCCTATGACTCCTTTGTCACCTATTATGCTTTATTTTCTCCTTAACGTTTACCATGTCTGGCATCTTATTCATCGTCTTCTCCTACCCACCAAGAATGTAAACTTTTATGAAAACAAGAACCTTGTCTATTTTGTTCACCTATCCTAGAACGTCGCTTGACACATCATAATGTCGTCATCTCACATATTTTAAACTTCCTTTTTGATTTCTTTTATGACTTTTCTTTGACATGGGATGCACTGGGCACGTTATCTTTCAAAGAATATGGAGAGTAATTAATTTGCTAACAATTTCCATCTTAATTTATTGTTGCAAAACAATGTGTCCAATGATAGCACTTCTTTGAAATTGTTTTCCTCTCTGGTTATGTCATAATATTTAGTCAAGTTTTGCAAATTTCCACATGTATTTGAAAAATAATCTTTATTTTCTAAGCATTCAGTACATGGATATATAAAATCATTTAGACAGACTTTTCAAATCTGTATATATACTGATTATTTTGTCTGCTTCATCTATCAATTACTAAGAAAAATACATTTAAAATTTCTCAGAAAATATCAAATGGTGGATTTATCAATTTTCCTTGATATGTGTGTTGCTCTGTTTTATGTCTTTATGAATTTAGCATTATATCACCCATTGAATTAAACCTTTAAAATTATTTTATAGTAATCTTTAATTACCAGTCACTTTTTTTTGCCTTAAAATAAGCTTCTTTTATGTTAATATAGTAGCTAGGTCAGTTTTATCTTTTGTTTATAAATGTCTGATGTTTCTTCCCCCATATTTTAACTTTTAATCTTCCTTTGCCCTATAGGAACAACATGAAAAAGTTAAATTTGCAAGCCTGCATATCTTTTATTGGCCAGAAAGAATTAATGTTACTACCAGATCCTTAGATATAACTTAAGCCTAGAGGGAAAAAAGTGACCTAATATGATACTATAATGCATCCTTTCATTTGTCTTATGTATCTTCTATGTCATAGTGTGTATCAGACCTTATGGTAGGTATAGAAGAATAAATATTGGCTGAAATGAATGTATCGGATTCTAACAACAACTTGGTAAGACAGTGAAGGTGTTATCTCTATATTACAGGTGGAAAAGTATAGGCTTAGATAGTTTTTAATGATTTTCAAGCTTACTCAGGTTGTAGAAGAAGAACTTAGAATTGATATCTTCAGACTTCCATTTAGACTTCCTGTCTAGGTTACTTTTACTCCACAACAATGCCTGCCTCTCTCTAGTAATGATATTTGTCAAATAAACAAATAAAGGATGTGGAAGATGGCTGCAGATAACATATAGATGTTAAATTGCTGGATGTCTGCTACTTGCCACAGGCTCATTGATGGAGTCACCAGGACTAAAACCATTATTAACCGCTTTCACAGGAGCGTATTAGAAATAATTAAGATAGTTATCCTAATAAAGTCAAGAAGGAGAAAATAACAACATAGACAAATATATTAGCATTGATAAGACTCTGAATCTTTCCTTGTCTGTATTTAATTTTTCTGTAATCTCACCACTGCATGTGCACCTAATATCACTTAATAACCAAAATGAAATATAAGGCCACTGAAAAATTATAGTTTTGATAATAAAATCACTATCTTTGTATTTAATATATACCCCTTTTTATTTTATAGTTTGTTTAAATACTGTCTCTTCCCAGTCAATAGAAACATTTCTATAACTAAGCTTATTTTACGTAGCAAAGTACAGAAATAGCCTTGCAGAGCTGGGTATTTAAAGCAATCAATTGCATGTCTAGTTAAGAAAATATGCCATAATCATTAAACACATGAATGGTAACAAGCCATTTCCTTAATGAATCCCTATTAAGGTATATTAAAGCCAGCTTTACAAATAGCCTTAAAAATCACTTGGACTAACAAAATTTATCTCGCCTGCCAGATGAGCAGAGTTCACAACTATACAGCTTCTTTTGTGTTCTGAAAACTTACCCTCCCTTGTTCAGAATCCTTTTTCCTACTGCTGCAGCTAATGATGTCTCTCCAAATCCCTCAACTTTGCTCTTAGGCTCTGTCTATTGCTCTTATCTCTCTGTGGGAGAGGACAGGGTAGTAAGCGCACCCTTCTTAATACTCAGTTGCATTTAGTGGACATTATCAAGGCTTATAACATTTATGTCTTTCAACAACTGCACCCACATACTCTAAAGTGATCCTTCCCCTGGAGAGAAGGGGAGACAACCCCTTAGACCAGCACACTCACAGTTCTAGCAGCTGGGCCTCCGGTGGCTGCATAGAGAGCAAGCCCTGCCATTGTGTATGGCTGCATCTATGGCAGAGAGCTGGTTACAGATACCCAGTCTAACTGGTGGCCCCACACACCAATGAAACCTCTGAGTTGGCTGTGCAGAGAGCAGGCCCTGCTCTTTGGTATGCCTACAGCTGTAGAAGAGGGGGTGATGACAGACAGCTAAGGTATGTGTTAGCCTGCCCACTAACAAGCCCACAGTGACCTCAGAAAGGCCTCTCAACAGTACAGGAACCAAATCTTGCCTAGTGCATCCACAGCAGACAAAGTGGGTCATTACAGCAGACAAGAATGAAGGCAAATGCAGTGCAGAAAAATAGTAAGGCACACGGAGCTCACATAGGATTAACATCAGATTTAGAGGACGCAGAAGAATGGATCAGCAATCTGGAAGACAGGGTAATGAAAAGTACCCAAGCTGAACAGCAAAAAGAAAAAAGAATAATAAAAACTAAGAATAGGTTAAGGGAACTCAGTGACATCATCAGGCATAATAAAACTCCTATTATAGGGATCCCAGAAAGAGGAGAGAGAAAGAGAAGAGATGAACATTCATGCAAAAATCCTCAACAAAATATTAGCGAACCAAATGTAAAAATGTATTTAAAAAACGTTCACCACAATCAAGTAGGATTTACTCCACAGATGCAAAGGCAGATCATATTCATAAATCAATCAATGTAATATACCACATTAACAAAATGAAAGATGATCATATGATCATCTCAATAGATGCAGAAAACTCATGTGGAAAAAATTCAACAGCCATTTATGATAAACATAAAATTCTCAACAAAGTGGGTACAGAAGGAGTGTACCTCAAAATGATAAAGGCCATAAATAAACCCAAACTAACATCATACTTAATGGTGAAAAACTGGGAGTTTTTCCTTTAAGGTCAAGAACAAGTCAAGGATGTCTACCTTCATCACTTTTATTCAACATAGTACTGCAAGCCCTAGCCATAGCAGTAGGACAAGAAAAAGAAATAAAAGCCATCCAAAATGGTAAGGAAGAAGGAAAACTATCACTATGGGCAGATAACATGATATGATAAATGGAAAACACTAAAAATTCTACCAAAAACCTATTAGAAGTGATAAATGAATTTGGTAAAGTTGCAAGGTACAAAATTAATACTCAGAAATCTCTTGCATTTCTATATGCTAATAACGAAGTAGCAGAAAGAGAAATTAATAAAATAATTCTATTCACAACTGCACCAAAAAGAATAAAATACCTACAGATAAGTTTAGCCAAGAAGGTAAAAGACCTATACTCTGAAAACTACAAGTCACTGATGAAAAAAAACTGAAGGCAACACAAACAAAAAAAAATATAAGGTGGTAATGAGCTGGAAGAATTAATATGGCAAAAATGTCCATACTGCCCAAAGCAATCTATATGCTCAATGCAATATATACCCAAATACGAAAAGCATTTTTCACAGAACTAGAACAAATAACACTAAAATTCATATGAAACCACAAAAATCTTCAAAGAGTCAAAGCAAACTTGAGAAGGAGGAACAAAGTTGAAGGTATTATAATTCCAGATACCAGGATATATGACAAAGCTATAGTAACCAAAACAGTATAGTACTAGTATAAAAATAAAACATATCAACAGAACAGGACAGAGAGGCAAGAAATAAACCAATATCTATATGTCAGATTAATCTATGATAAAGGAGGAAAAATATAAAATGGGTAGAGGACAGTCTCTTCAATAAATGGTATTAGGAAAACTGGACAGCCACATGTAAAAGAATCAAAATGGGGGGTTCTTGGCTGGCTAAGTCTGTGGCTTAGATCTCAGGTGACTCTTGATCAGGTTCATGAATTTAAGCCAATGACACTTCAATTTAAAAAGTTAACTAAAAGTAAATAAATAATCATTTTCCAGGTTTAAAAAAGATAATCAAGCCAGTAAGAGTATGGAATATGACTATTCCTATTTTATCTATGTAGAAAACAAGACCCAGAGGTATTAAAGGATTCTACCAAACAACTGACAATTTATGTGAGTAGTGGAAATATATTCCAGGTTTCTAATTTTTCACTGTCATTGCTTTTTATTCAGGGGCATTTAAAGTGAAGATGGGGGAAGAGGAAAAGACAATACCGCTCACTTAATTAGAATAGTGGAAAGGCACTAAAAGAGAACGTAGGTAGTAATTTCTTTGATATTAGCTGCTATAACATTTTTCTAGATGTATCCCTTAAGGGAAGGGAAACAAAAGCAAAAATAAACTAATGGGACTACACCAAAATAAAAAGATTCTGAACAGCAAAGGAAACGAACATCAAAAAAAAAAAAAAAAAAAAGGGCAACCAAGTGAATGGGAAAAGATATTTGCAAATGATAGAGCCAATAGGGCTAAATATCCAAAGTATCTAAAGACCTTATAGAGGCCAACACCAAAAAAACAAACAATGCAATTTAAAAATGCACAGAGGACCTGCACAGACATTTTTCAAAGAAAGACATTAAAGATACCCAACAGACACACAAAAAGATGCTTGACATCACTAATCATTGGGAAAATGCAAATCAGAACCACAATGGGAGGTCTATGCCTGCCAGAATGCCTAAAACAAAAAAGACAAGTAATAGCAATTGTTGGTGAGGATGTGGAGAGTCTTGAGCGCTGGTGGTGGGAATGCCTACTGGTGCATCCACTGTGGGAAACAGTATGAAGGTTGCTAAAAAACTTAAAAATAGACATACCATGTAATCTAATAATTCCACTACTGGGTATTTACCCTAAGAAAACAAAAACACTAATTCAAAAATATATATGCACCCTTGTGTTTACTGCAGTATTATTTCCTATAACCAAGATAGGTAAGCAACCTATGTCCATTTATAGATGAATAGATAAAGAAGATGTGGTGTATACACACACACACACACACACACACACACACACACACACGGATAGTATGTAGCCATTAAAAAAGATGAGATCTTGCCATTTGTGACAACGTGGATGTATGGATGGACCTAGAGAGTATTATGCTAAATGAAAAAAAGATGGAAAAAGACTAGTACCATATGATTTCACATATATGTGGAATCTAAAAAACAAAACAAATGAATAAACAAATAAACAAACAAAAAATAGAATCAGACTTATAAATACAGGGAACAACCTGATGGTTACCAGAAGGGAGGGAGGTGAGGGGATAAACAAAATGAGTGTAGGACTGGGAAAGATACACTCTTCACATTATAGAATGAATAAGTCATGAAAATAAAAGGCATAGTATAAAGAATATAGTCATTGGTATAGTAATAGTGTTGTATGGTGACAGATGACAGCTACAATTGTGACAAGCATGGCAGAATGCATACAAATGGTGAATGACTATAGTGTACACCTACAGCTAACAATGTTAACATTGTGTCAACTATACTCAAATTAAAAAAAATTAAAAAGAATAGTGTAAAAACCATCGATATATCTATCATCCCTAATGTTTCCGTGTATGCAATTATAATCTTTATTATCCCCACCACCAGCCCCAGGCAACCGCAGATTTGCTTTCTGTCACTAAACATAAAATTTGCATTCCCTAGAATTTAAATACATGGAATAACAGAGTGTGTAGTTTTTTGGGGGCTGACTTCTTTCACTCAGCATAATTATTCTGAAATCCAGTTAAGTTGTATGTAACATGCATTCACATTTTGTTTGTTTTTACTGCTGAAGAGTATATAAGGATATGCCACTTTGTTTACCCACTCACATGTTGATGGACATTGACATTTCCTCAGTTGTGATTATTACATAAATAGTTGATATGAACATTTAAAATATAAGTCTTTGTATGGCCATATGCTTTCATTTTTCTTCGAAAACTTCCAAACTATTTTCCAAAATGGCTACACCATTTTACATTCCTTCTAGTAGTGTATGAGAGGGCCCATTTATTCACATCTGCACCAATACATAGTATGCACAATCTTTTTTTTTTCAATATATGAAGTTTATTGTCATATTGGTTTCCATACAATACCCAATGCTCATCCCAAAAGGTGCCCTCCTCAATACCCATCACCCACCCTGCCCTCCCTCCCACCCCCCATCAACCCTCAGTTTGTTCTCAGTTTTTAACAGTCTCTTATGCTTTGGCTCTCTTCCACTCTAACCTCTTTTTTTTTTCTTCCCCTCCCCTATGGGTTTCTGTTAAGTTTCTCAGGATCCACATAAGAGTGAAACCATATGGTATCTGTCTTTCTCTGTATGGCTTATTTCACTTAGCATCACACTCTCCAGTTCCATCCATGTTGCTACAAAGGGCCGTATTTCATTCTTTCTCATTGTCACATAGTACTCCATTGTGTATATAAACCACAATTTCTTTATCCATTCATCAGTTGATGGACATTTAGGCTCTTTCCATAATTTGGCTACTGTTGAGAGTGCTGCTATAAACATTGGGGTACAAGTGCCCCTAGGCATCAGTACTCCTGTATCACTTGGGTAAATTCCTAGCAGTGCTATTGCTGGGTCATAGGGTAGATCTATTTTTAATTTTCTGAGGAACCTCCACAGTGTTTTCCAGAGTGGCTGCACCAATTTGCATTCTCACCAACAGTGCAAGAGGGTTCCTGTTTCTCCACATCCTCTCCAGCATCTATAGTCTCCTGATTTGTTCATTTTGGCCACTCTGACTGGCATGAGGTGGTATCTGAGTGTGGTTTTGATATGTATTTCCCTGATGAGGAGCGACGTTGAGCATCTTTTCATGTGCCTGTTGGCTATCCGGATGTCTTCTTTAGAGAAGTGTCTATTCGTGTTTTCTGCCCATTTCTTCACTGGGTTATTTGTTTTTCGGGTGTGGAGTTTGGTGAGCTCTTTATAGATTTTGGATACTAGCCCTTTGTCTGATATGTCATTTGCCAATATCTTTTCCCATTCCGTTGGTTGCCTTTTAGTTTTGTTGATTGTTTCCTTTGCTGTGCAGAAGCTTTTTATCTTCATACGGTCCCAGTAGTTCATTTTTGCTTTTAATTCCCTTGCCTTTGGGGATGTGTCAAGTAAGAAATTGCTACGGCTGAGGTCAGAGGTCTTTTCCTGCTTTCTCCTCTAGGGTTTTGATGGTTTCCTGTCTCACATTCAAGTCCTTTACCCATTTTGAGTTTATTTTTGTGGATGGTGTGAGAAAGTGGTCTAGTTTCAACCTTCTGCATGTTGCTGTCCAGTTCTTCCAGCACCATTTGTTAAAGAGACTTTTTTTCCATTGGATATTCTTTCCTGCTTTGTCAAAGATTAGTTGGCCATACTTTTGTGGGTCTAGTTCTGGGGTTTCTATTCTATTCCATTGGTCTATGTGTGTGTTTTTGTGTCAATACCATGCTGTCTTTATGATTATAGCTTTGTAGTAGAGGCTAAAGTCTGGGATTGTGATACCTCCCCCTTTGGTCTTCTTCTTCAAAATTACTTTGGCTATTTGGGGCCTTTTGTGGTTCCATATGAATTTTAGGATTCCTTGTTTTAGTTTCGAGAAGAATACTGGTGCAATTTTGATTGGGATTGCACTGAATGTGTAGATAGCTTTGGGTAGTATTGACATTTTGACAATATTTATTCTTCCAATCCATGAGCATGGATTGTTTTTCCATTTCTATATATCTTCTTCAATTTCCTTGGTAAGCTTTCTATAGTTTTCAGCATATAGATATTTTACATCTTTGGTTAGATTTATTCCTAGGTATTTTATGCTTCTTGGTGCAATTGTGAATGGGATCAGTTTCTTTGTCTTTCTGTTGCTTCATTATTAGTGTATAAGAATGCAACTGATTTCTGTACATTGATTTTGTATCCTGCAACTTTGCTAAATTCATGTATCAGTTCTAGAAGACTTCTGGTGGAGTCTATCAGATTTTCCATGTATAATATCATGTCATCTGCAAAAAGTGAAAGCTTAACTTCATCTTTGCCAATTTTGATGCCTTTGATTTCCTTTTGTTGTCTCATTGCTGATGCTAGAACTTCCAACACTATGTTAAACAACAGCAGGTGAGAGTGGATATCCCTGTGGTGTTCCTGATCTCAGGGAAAAAGCTCTCAGTTTTTCTTCATTGAGGATGATGTTAGCTGTGGGCTTTTCATAAATGGCTTTTATGATCTTTAAGTATATTCCTTCTATCTCGACTTTCTCGAGGGTTTTTATTAAGAAAGGTTGAATTTTGTCAAAGGCCTTTTCCGCATTGATTGACAGGATCATATGGTTCTTATCTTTTCTTTTATTAATGTGATGTATCACAATGAGTGATTTGCAAATGTTGAACCAACCTTGCATCCCAGGAATGAATCCCACTTGATCATGGTGAATAATTCTTTTTATATGCTGTTGAATTCGATTTGCTAGTATCTTATTGAGAATTTTTGCATCCATATTCATCAGGGATATTGGCCTGTAGTTCTCTTTTTTTACTGGGTCTCTGTCTGGTTTAGGAATCAAAGTAATATTGGCTTCATAGAATGAGTCTGGAAGTTTTCCTTCCCTTTCTATTTCTTGGAATAGCTTGAGAAGGATAGGTATTATCTCTGCTTTAAACGTCTGGTAGAACTCCCCTGGGAAGCCATCTGGTCCTGGACTCTTATTTGTTGGGAGATTTTTGAGGACTGATTGAATTTCTTCACTGGTTATGGGTCTGTTCAAGCTTTCTATTTCCTCCTGATTGAGTTTTGGATGTGTGTGGGTGTTTAGGAATTTGTCCATTTCTTCCAGGTTGTCCAGTTTGTTGGCATATAATTTTTCATAGTATTCCCTGATAATTGCTTGTATTTCTGAGGGATTGGTTGTAATAATTCCATTTTCATTCATGATTTTATCTATTTGGGTCATCTCCCTTTTCTTTTTGAGAAGCCTGGCTAGAGGTTTGTCAATTTTGTTTATTTTTTCAAAAAACCAACTCTTGGTTTCGTTGATCTGCTCTACAGTTTTTTTAGATTCTATATTGTTTATTTCTGCTCTGATCTTTATTATTTCTCTTCTTCTGCTTCTCTTCTTCTCTTCTCTTCTTCTTAGGCCATCTTTGCTGTTCTGCTTCTATTTTCTTTAGGTGTGCTGTTAGAGTTTGTATTTGGGATATTTCTTGTTTCTTGAGATAGGCCTGGATTGCAATGTATTTTCCTCTCAGGACTGCCTTCGCTGCGTCCCAAAGCGTTTGGATTGTTGTATTTTCATTTTCGTTTGTTTCCATATATTTTTTAATTTCTTCTCTAATTGCCTGGTTGATCCACTCATTCTTTAGTAGGGTGTTCTTTAACCTCCACGCTTTTGGAGGTTTTCCAGACTTTTTCCTGTGGTTGATTTCAAGCTTCATAGCACTGTGGTCTGAAAGTATGCATGGTATGATTTCACTTCTTGTAAACTTATGAAGGGCTGTTTTGTGACCCAGTATGTGATCTATCTTGGAGAATGTTCCATGTGCACTCGAGAAGAAAGTATATTTTGTTGCTTTGGGATGCAGAGTTCTAAATATATCTGTCAAGTCCATCTGATCCAATGTATCATTCAGGGCCCTTGTTTCTTTATTGACTGTGTGTCTAGATGATCTATCCATTTCTGTAAGTGGAGTGTTAAGTCCCCTGCAATTACCACATTCTTATCAATAAGGTTGCTTATGTTTGTAATTGTTTTATATATTTGGGGGCTCCTGTATTCGGCGCATAGACATTTATAATTGTTAGCTCTTCCTGATGGATAGACCCTGTGATTATTATATAATGCCCTTCTTCATCTCTTGTTACAGCCTTTAATTTAAAGTCTAGTTTGTCTGATATAAGTATGACTACTCCAGCTTTCTTTTGACTTCCAGTGGCATGATAAATAGTTCTCTATCCCCTCACTCTCAATCTGAAGGTGTCCTCAGATCTAAAATGAGTCTCTTGTAGACAGCAAATAAATGGGTCTTGTTTTTTTTATCCATTCTGATACCTTATATCTTTTGGTTGGCGCATTTAGTCCATTTACATTCAGTGTTATAGAAAGATATGGGTTTAGAGTCATTGTGATGTGCGTAGGTTTCATGCTTGTAGTGATGTCTCTGGTACTTTGTCTCACAGGATCCCCCTTAGGATCTCTTGTAGGGCTGGTTTAGTGGTGATGAATTCCTTCAGTTTTTGTTTGGGAAGACCTTTATCTCTCCTTCTATTCTAAATGACAGACTTGCTGGATAAAGGATTCTCAGCTGCATATTTTTTTCTGTTCATCACATTGAAGATCTCCTGCCATTCCTTTCTGGCCTGCCAAGTTTCAGTAGAGAGATCCGTCACGAGTCTTATAGGTCTCCCTTTATATGTTAGAGCACGTTTATCTCTAGCTGCTTTCAGAATTTTCTCTTCATTCTTGTATTTTGCCAGTTTCACTATGATATGTCGTGCAGAAGATCGATTCAAGTTACATCTGAAGGGAGTTTTCTGTGCCTCTTGGATTTCAATGCCTTTTTCCTTCCCCAGATCCGGGAAGTTCTCAGCTATTATTTCTTCAAGTACCCCTTCAGCACCTTTCCCTCTCTCTTCCTCCTCTGGAATACCAATTATGCGTATATTATTTCTCTTTAGTGCATCACTTAGTTCTCTAATTTTCCCCTCATACTCCTGGATTTTGTTTACCTCCCTTTTTCTCAGCTTTTTCTTTTTCCATAATTTTATCTTCTAGTTCACCTATTCTCTCCTCTGCCTCTTCATTCCGAGCTGTAGTTGTCTCCATTTTATTTTGCAGTTCATTGATAGAATTTTTTAGCTCCTCCTGGCTGTTCCTTAGTCACTTGATCTCTGTAGCAAGAGATTCTCTGCTGCCCTTTATACTGTTTTCAAGCCCAGCGATTAATTTTATGACTACTACTCTAAATTCACTTTCTGTTATATTGTTTAAATCATTTTTGATCAGTTCGTTAGCTGTTGTTATTTCCTGGACGTTTTTCTGAGGGGAATTCTTCTGTTTCGTAATTTTGGATAGTCCCTGGAGTGGTGCGGGACTCTGGGGCACTTCCCCTGTGCTGTCTTGAATAACTTGCGTTGGTGGGCGGGGCCGAAGTCAGACCTGATGTCTGCCCCCAGCCCACCGCTGGGGCCACAGTCAGACTGGTGTGTACCTTCTCTTCCCCTCTCCTAGGGGCGGGATTCACTGTAGGGTGGCGTGGCCCGTCTGGGCTACTTGCACCCTGCCAGGCTTGTGGTGCTGGGGATCTGGCGTATTAGCTGGGGTGGATCAGCAAGGTGTACAGGGGCAGGAGGGGCAGGCTTAGCTCGCTTATCCTTCGGTGATCCGCTTTGGGAGGGGCCCTGCGGCACCGGGAGGGAGGGAGTCAGACCCGAAGCTGGAGGGATGGATCCGCAGAAGCACAGAGTTGGGTGTTTGCACGGTGCAAGTGAGTTCCCTGGCAGGAACTGGTTCCCTTTGGGATTTTGGCTGGGGGATGGGAGAGGGAGATGGCGCTGGCGAGCGCCTTTGTTCCCCGCCAAGCTGAGCTCTGTTGTCCAGGGCTCAACAACTCTCCCTCCCGTTGTCCTCCAGCCCTCCAGTTCTCCGAGCAGAGTTGTTAGCTTATAACCTTACAGATGTCAAGTCCCGCTTGCTGTCAGAACACACTCTGTCCGTCCGGCCCCTCCGCTTTTGCCAGCCAGACTGGGGGGGGGGGAGGGGCTCTGCTTGGTGGGTGGGCCGCCCCTCTGCCCCGGCTCCCTCCCTCCCGCCAGTCCGTGGAGCGTGCACCGCCTCGCCGCCCTTCCTACCCTCTTCTGTGGGCCTCTCGTCTGTGCTTGGCTCCAGAGACTCCGTTCTGCTAATCCTCTGGTGCTTTTCTGGGTTATTTAGGCAGGTGTAGGTGGAATCTAAGTGATCAGCAAGATGCGCGGTGAGCCCAGCGTCCTCCTACGCCGCCATCTTCCCAGGATCTCAATCTTCTTAATCTTAGACATTCTAATAGGTGCATACAAGTATCTCATTGTGGGTTTTAATTGTGTTTTGCTAAACACTAATAACATTGAGCATCATTTTTCACACTTATTTTCATCCATGTGTCATCTTTGGTAAAGTGTCCATTCAAGTCTTTTGTCCCCCTCTCATACCCTTTTAAAAATTTATTTTCTTATTGTTGAGTTTTAAGAAGGTTTATATATTCTAGATACAGGTCCTATATCAGGTATCTGTTTTGCAAATATTTTCTTCCACATTGTGGTTTGTCCTTAAAGTTCCTTACCCATGTATTTTGAATTGCAGAGATTTTAATTTTGAGAAAATTAAATTTATCAATATTTTCTATAGATTGTGCTTTGTGTCACAATATCTCTTTGCCTAACCCAGTGTACACAACTCTTTGTGTAAACTGTCACCCCCATCTTAGTAACTTAAAATGATAATCATTAATTTTCACAACAAGTCTGCAGTTTTCCCAGGGCTTAATAGGGAAGCTTATCTTTACTCCAAGTGGTATGATATGCGATCAGGTGTCATGGGTTGAATGAAAATTGGGAATCACTCCAAAAAGACTGTCCAGATCAAGTAGATACTGTGTGTCAGCTGAGACTCACTTGGAGTTATGAGCAGGGAATCTCAGTTTCCCTCCATGTGGGCTTTCCATAGGCTGCTTGGATATGGTGGCTGGATTCTCAGGATAAGTGTCTAAAGTGAACAAGGAAGAAGTTGACTTTTTTAAGACCTAACCCTGGATGTCACATAACATCATTTCTGCCATATACTGTTGGACAAGTCAGTCACAAACATCCACTGAATTTCTGGCGGTGGGAGGGGAGCACATTTTGATAGACTGGAGGTAAAATTCTAGAAAACGATGCAGGAAGGGAGATACTATTCTGGCCACCTTGTTAAATGCAATCTACTATATTCCTAAACATCAAAATGCTGATCTACAACTGCAACTACATTTTTTTTCTATTTATCCTATGTTTTTAAATTTTTTATTTATTTATTTTTAAAAATCCAGTATAATTAACATACAGTATTATACTTAAAATACTCAATTTAAATATATGGTTACGACAGCTACAGAGGTTCATGTGATGGTTTCAAGGGGAGAACTTAGGTGCCACTCATGGCAGCTGGTACAGAAAAAAGTGTATCAATTATCTATTGTTATCTAAAAAGCCAGTCCAGGGGTGAAGATGGCAGAGCAGCGAGTAAGTATTTCTGCCTCTCTCTTCCCTTAAATGCAGCTAGATCAACACCAAAGCATCTTGCACACGTAGAAAACTGATTTGAGGATTAGCACAACAGTCTGCACAACATGAAGCACAGAACTCAGCAGTAACTGACCTAAAAAGAAAGAAGAGGAAGAAATGACAGCCAGGGACTTAATCAACACAGCTACAAGCAAGATGTCTGAACCAGAATTTAGAATCACAATAATAAGACTACTAGCTGGGGTTGAAAAAAGCATAAAATCGCTTTCTAAGGACATAAAAGAAGTAAAATCTAGTCAGGACGAAATTAAAAATGCTATAACTGAGATGCAATCTCGAATGAATGCCACAGCAGCAAGGATGGATGAGCAGAACAGCAAATTAGTAATACAGAAGACAAACTTATGGAGAATAATGAAGCAGAAAAAAAGAGGAAAACTAAAGCAAAAGAGCACAATATAAGAATTAGAGAACTCAATGACTCATTAAAAAGGAATAACATCCGAATAATAGGGGTCCCAGAAGATGAAGAGAGAGAAAAATGGATAGAAGGTTTATGTGAGCAAATCATAGCAGAAAAGTTTCCTAACCTGGGGAAAGACACAGACATAAAAAAATCCAAGAAGCATAGAGAACTACCATTAGATTCAACAACTGACCACCAATAAGGCATATCATAGTCAAATTCACAAAATACTCAGACAAGGAAAGAATTATGAAAGTAGCAAGGGAAAAAAAGTCCTTAATATACAAGGGAAGACAGATAAGGTTCACAGCAGACCTAGCCACAGAAAATTGGCAGTCCATAAAGGAGTGTCAGGATATATTCAATGTGCTGTATTTGAAAAACATGCAGTCAAGAATTCAGTATCTTGCGAGGCTGTCATTCAAAACAGAAGGAGAGATAAAAAGTTTCCCAGACAAAGAAAAACTAAAGGAGTTTGTGATGACTAAACCAGTCCTGCAAGAAATTTTAAGGGGGACTCTCTGAGGGGAGAAAAGACAAAAAAATAATAATAATAAAACCAAAAAAACAAAAAACAAAAACAAAACAAGACCAAAAGCAACAAAGACTAGAAAGGACTGAAAACACCACCAGAAACTCCAGATCTAAAGACAACATAATGGCAATAAATTCTTATCTTTCAGTACTCACTCTAAATGTCAACGGATTAAATGCTCCAAACAAAAGACATAGGGTAACAGAATGGATAAGAAAACAAGATCCATCTATATGCTGTTTACAAGAGACACATTGTAGACCTAAAGACACCTTCAGACTGAAAGTAAGGGGATGGAGAACCATCTAACATGCTAATGGTTGCCAAACAATGCCAGAGTAGCCGTACTTATATCAGACAATCTAGACTTTAAAATAAAGACTTTAACAAGAGATGAAGAAGGGCATTATATCATAATTGAGGGGTCTATCCACCAAGAACTAACAATTGTAAACATTTATGCTTCAAACGTGGAAATGCCCAAATATATAAATGACTTAATCACAAACATACAGAAACTCATTGATAATAATACCATAATTGTAGGTATTATGGTACCCCACTTACAGCAATGGACAGATCATCTAAACAGAAAGTCAACAAGAAAACAATAGTTTTGAATAACACACTAGACCGAATGGACTTAACAGATGTATTCAGAACATTTCATCCTAAAGCAAAATACACATTCTTCTCGAGTGCATATGGAATATTCTCCAGAATAGATCACATACTGGGACACAAATCAGCCCTCAACAAGTAAAAAAAGATCAAGATCATAACTTGCATATTTTTAGACCACAGTGCCATGAAACTCTAAATCAATAGGAAAAAATTTGTAAAGACAACAAATACTTGGAGACGAAAGAACATCCTACTAAAAAATGAATGGACTAACCAAGAAGTTAAAGAGGAAATTAAAAAGTATATGGAAACCAATGAAAATGATAACATCACAGCCCCAAACCTCTGGGACACAGCAAAGGCGCTCATAAGAGGGAAGTATATAACAATTCAGGCCTTCCTAAAGGAAGAAAGAAAGGTCTCAGATACGCAACCTGACCTTACACCTTAAAGATCTGGAACAAGAACAGCAAATAATGAAAACCAGCAGAAGATGGAAAATAATAAAGATTAGAGCAGAAATCGAAGATATCAAAACCAAAAAAAACAAAACAAAACAAAACAAAACAAAAACAGATCAATGAAACCAGGAGCTGGTTCTTTGAAATAATTAACAAAATTGATAATCCCCTAGCCAGTTTTATCAAAAAGAAAAAGGAAAGGACCCAAATAAATAATATCAAGAATGAAAGAGGAAAGATCACAACCAACACAGCAGAAATACAAACAATAGTAAGAGAATATTATCAGCAGTTGCATGCCAATAAAAAGGGTAATCTGGAAGAAATGGGAAAGTTCCTAGAAACCTATAAACTACCAAAACTGAAACAAGAAGAAATAGAAAACTGACACAGATCCATAACCCATAAAGAAATCAAATTACTAATAAAATATCTCCCAAAAAACAAGAGTCCAGGGCCAGATAGCTTTCTAGAGGAATTCTAAACATTTAAAGAAGAATTAACACTTCCTCATTTGAATCTGAGCCAAAAAATAGAAATGGAAGGAAAACTTCCAAACTCATTTTATGACACCAGCATTGGCGTTGATTCCAAAACCAGACAGAGACTCCCTTAAAAAGGAGAACTACAGACCAATTTCCCTGATGAACATGGATGCAAAAATCCTCAAAAAGATACTAGCCAACTGGATCCAATGATACATTAAAAGAATTATTCACCACGACCAAGTGGGATTTATTCCTGGGACACAGGGCTGGTTCAATATCCACAAAACAATCAATGTGATACATTACACCAAGAAAACAAAGGATAAGAAGCACATGATCCTCTCAAAAGATGCAGAGAAAGCATTTGACAAAAGACAGCATCCTTTCTTGATAAAAACCCTTAGGAATGTAGGGATAGAAGGATCATACCCCAAGATCATAAAAACCTTATATCAAGGACCCACGGCTAATGATCATCCTCAATGGGGAAAAACTGAGAGCTTTCCCCCTAAGGTCAGGAACATGACAGGGACGCCCACTCTCGCCACTGTTATTCAACATATTATTGGAAGTCTTAGCCTCAGCAGTCAAACAACACAAAGGAATAAAAAGCACCCAAATCACCAAGGAGGAAGTCAAACTTTTACTCTTTGCAGATGAAATGATAGTCTATATGGAAAACCCAAAAGATTCCCCAAAAAACTGGCAGAACTGATCCATGAATTCAGCAAAGTTGCAGAGTATAAAATCAATGCAGAGAAATCGGTTGCATTCCTATATACCAATAATGAAGCAACAGAAAGAGAAATCAAGGAATCGATCCCATTTACAATTGTACCAAAACCCATAAAATACCTAAGAATAAACCTAACCAAAGAGCTGAATAATCTATACACTGAAAACTATAGAAAGCTTATGAAAGAAATTGAAGAAGACATAAAAAAATGGAAAAATATTCCATGCTCATGGATAAGAACAAATATTGTTAAAATTTCAATACTACCCAAAGCAATCTACATATTCAACACAATCCCTATCAAAATAACACCAGCATTCTTCATAGAGCTAGAACAACCCTAAAATTTGTATGGAACCAGAAAAGACCACGAATAGCCAAAGCAGTCCTAAAAAAGAAGACCAAAGCTGGAGGTATCACAGTCCCAGACTTAAAGCTTTATTACAAAGCTGTAATCATCAAGACAGTATAGCAATGCCACAAGAACAGACACAAAGATCAATGGAACAGAATAGAAAACCCAAAAATGGACCTACAAACGTATGGCCAACTCTGACCAAGTAGGAAAGAATATCCAATGGGAAAAAAGACAGTCTTTTCAGCAAATGGTGCTGGGAAACTGGACAGCAACATGAAGAAAAATGAACCTGCACCACTTTCTTACACCATACACAAAAATAAACTCAAAATGGATGAAAGACCTAAATGTAAGAAAGGAAGCCATCAAAATCCTCGAGGAGAAAGCAGGCAAAAACCTCTTTGACCTCAGCCATAGCAACTTTTTACTCAACACATCTCTGGAGGCAAGGGAAACAAAAGTAATAATGAACTATTGGGACCTCATCAAAATAAAAACCTTCTGCACAGCAAAGGAAACAATCAGCAAAACTAAAAGACAACCAACGGAATAGGAGAAGATATTTGTAAATGACATATCAGAAAAAGAGTATCCAAAATCTATAAGGAAGTTATCAAACTCAACACCAGGAAACAAATAATCCAGTGAAGAAACGGGCAAAAGACATGAATAGACAATTCTCCAAAGAAGACATCCAAATATATAACAGACACATTAAAAAATGCTCCACATCACTTATCTTCAGGGAAATACAAATCAAAACCACAATGAGATACCACTTCACAATAGTCAGAATGTCTAAAATTAACAACTCAGGCAAACACATATGGTAGTGAGGGTGAGGAGAAAGAGGAGCTCTTTTGCAATGCTGGTCGGTTGCAAACTAGTGAAGCCACTCTGGAAAACAGTATGGAGGTTCCCCCCAAAATTAAAAATAGAGCTACCCTATGACCCAGGAATTGCACTACTAGGTATTTATCCAAGGGATACAGGTGTGCTGTTTCAAAAGGGCACATGCACCCAGTGTTTATAGCAGTGCTATCTACAATAGCCAAAGTACAGAAAGAGCCCAAATGTCCATCAACAGATGAATGGATAAAGAAAACATGGTATGTATATACAATGGAGTATTACTCGGCAATCAAAGAGTGAAATCTTGCCTTTTGTAATTATGTAGTTAGAGCGAGAGGGTATTGTGCTAACCAAAATTAGTCAGAGAAAGACAAATATCACATGACATCACTCATATGAGGAATCTAAGATACAAAACAGAAGAACACAAGGGAAGGGAAGCAAAAATAATATAAAAACAAGGAGGGGGTACAAAACATAAGAGACTCTTAAATTCAGAGAACAAACAGAGGGTTGCTGGAGGGTTGTGGGTGGGGACATGGGCTAAATGGTAAAGGGGCATTAAGAAAGACACTTGCTAGGATGAGCACTCAGTGTTATACACAGGGGATGAATCGCTGTAATCTACTCCGGGAATCAGTATTGCACTATATGCTAATTAACGTGTATGTAAATTAAAATAAATAAATAAAAATAAAATGCCACCCCAAATTAGTAATGGCTTGATTCAACAACAGTCACTTATTTTGTTACATTTAATAAAGTGAGCAGGGCTCGGCAGGATTAGATCATGTTCCATGCAGTGTTAAGTGGGATAGCTCTACTAGAACTGGAGGATTCTCTTTCAAGATGGCTCACTCACATAGCTGGCATATTGATGCTGGTGGCCTGTTCTTCTCCATGTGGGTTTCTCCACAGGAAGCCATGGGCTTCCTCACAGCATGACACTTAGGTTCCAAGTAAAAGTATTCCAAAAGAACCAAGTACAAGTTGTATCACTTTTTATGATCTAGGCTTAGAAGTCATAAAGCGTTGTTTCCACTGTGACCATAATTATGCACAAATTCAAGAAAAGGATACATAAAAATCCCTTATCCGGATGAGAAGAATGTCACAGTCATAATGTTTGAACAGCATGCAGGATGAGAAATCTCACTGTGGTCATGTTTGAAAAATACAGTCTGGAACAAATTGAGGGTTGATGGGGGGTGGGAGGGAGGGGAGGGTGGGTGATGGGTATGGAGGAGGGCACCTTTTGGGATGAGCACTCGGTGTTGTATGGAAACCAATTTGACAATAAACTTCATATATAGGAAAAAAAAAAAAAGAAAAAGAAAAATACAGTCTGTCATGGTTGCTCTGACCAGAAGCAGACCAGACCAGAAGACAAAGAATTAACACCCACCAAGGAGCAATTCTTCAGCCATGGCTATGCGGTATCCATTGGAGGTACAATTCTGAGATGTGTGTTAGGCATCATATTCCAGAGTTTCCCTACACGATTTAGCTCCAGTTGCTCCGTCATGATTGGTTCCCCTTCTGTTTCTCTTCCTCACTAGCCTACCAATGTCCTTACCACTTCTCAAATACACTGCTTGCACCTCAATCTTTGACTCTGGGTCAGCTTCTGGAGGAAACTAAGACAATCAGTATTAGTAAGGAAATTCAAAGACAAATGTTTGCCACAGAATAATTAAATTATATATGTGTGCATGTGTGTGTGTTTGTGTGTGTATGTGTGTGTGTGTGTGTGTGTGTGTGTGTGTGTCTGTGTCTGATTTAACAAAAGCAGTTTTAAAAATTATTTGTAGCCTCCTTATAGAAAGAAAACAGATACAATTCTCACTTTAGATTCTTAGGAGAACTTGTTGAGTGAACATCCTACATGTGGGTGATTCAATATGACAAGTTTAGCTCAAAAATATAAACTCTCCTCCTTTGGAACTTATTTTCAATCACCTTTTTACTGTGTTAAAAAAATCCGACCTACATGCCATAAGAGGAATTTGGAATTTTTTTAGGAAAACAGGAAATTGTCAGTTTAAACACTGTCTCCAATCACAAGCTCCAGGACTCAAGGGGCCCATGTGGTGATATCATCTCATTGTGAGCTCTCCTTATCTTATAATAAACAGTGACCATTTTGAGTAGAGTAGCCATATACTTCAATCCATGCTCCACCATTAAGCCTATTTAATCTTTGGAAATTATGGATTCATTCAGCATCTTACTATTGTCACACAAAAGTTCTGCAGGGAATTCAAATATTTAGCAAATAAAAATACTGTATAGGTTCAAAGAACCCTACCCAACATCTGCAAATATACCCCAATAAAAGACAATAAAATATCTAAGACAAAAGTGAATCCAGGGTGCCAACAGATTTTTAAAAAATTACCCACTGCAAAGGAAAACAGAGGAGGCAAGCAGGTCAAGGCTGCTGTGAGATGTTCATTCATGATTGGGTGATGCACTCTAAGGTAGGTGCCCAGTAGAAAACACAGCAGTTTATCTGGATTTTCTCCTTTCAAGCTTCACCACAACTAAAACAACCATTATTAAATTACATTTAGGCAACAAGCTTTATACATACAAAGCACTAAAGTACCTTTGCACTACAGAGGTACTATAAATCACAAAACACATTAATTATGAAATTTTATCTTTCTGAACCTATCTGTATTTTCAATAAATATTCAAGTGCCATGCACTTGATATAAATTTATGGATTATTTGAGCACCACTGACTGCTAAGAATTTTCAATTTTGAAACATTTCCCAAACTTTTAGCTTGCCAAATTAAAAATTCAAAGAATGCAGTACAAGAAAGGATAACCTTTAAATTAGAAATAAATGATATCATTCCATTGACATTTCATATCTTGTCCTAGAGCATGTGTTGTACAATATTCTCACTGGGCCCCTCCTTAGGAATCACTGGGAGTGGTCTGTTAACGGGGAAAAGATATATACCAAAGCAGATGACAATGTGACCTTTAGAGAACAACCTTGGATTTCATCCTCAGCTTTGTCATTCATCCTGGTAATGTTGGAAAATTATTTGACCTCTGTATACCTTAACTTCTTTAATTTTAGAAAGAAAAAGCCTGTTTCATTGGCCTTGCGATGAGTAAGTAATAAAATGCATACAAAGCAGTGAATATGTGTATTTATTGAGAAAAAAATTACACAAAGACTGACAGGATTTTTAGAATTGAACATGCCCCCTGCTGTGAACCAAAAGAGATGTGTTTGGTTCAAAATTTTAAAAATACATTTTAAGGGAAGTCACTCTTTCTCTGTCTCTATCTCTCTCTCTCATCTTCCCCTCTTCCTTGCTCTCTCCTATTCTCTTCCTATTCTATTCTATTCCTATTCTATTCTCTTTTTTCACTAACGCTTCTATCGATTCACATATAATAGATAATTACCACTTATTTTCCATGGAAACAGGAGTATAAATAATAGTATTTAAAAAATAATAAACTTCAATATATATATTTTTTTATTTTTAAAGCTTATTTATCTTTGAGAGAGACAGAGACAGAGAGACAGGGAGAGAGTTTAAGAGGGGGAGGGTCAGAGAGAGAGGCAGACACAGAATCTGAAACAGCTTCCAGGCTCTGAGCTGTCAGCACAGAGTCCAACACGGGGCTTGAATCCATGAACCATGAGATCATGACCTAAGCTGGTGCTTAACTGACTGAGCCCCCCAGGCACCCCATAATAAACTTCAATATTGAAGCAAAGTGGGATATTAAGAAATACCTAGTCAACTGTCTCGTTCTATATATATATATTCCAACTGTCCCCTTCCAAATGGATGGCTGTTACATCCTTTTTGATTCTTTGTGTTTTTTTAAATTTAACAAATTAGTTAACACACAGTATAATAATGATTTCAGGAATAGAATTTAATAATCCATTACTTACATATAAACACCCAGTGGTCATCCCAACAAGTGTCCTCCTCAATGCTCCTTGCCCATTTAGCCCGTCCCCACCTAACACCCCACCAGCAACCTTCAGTTTGTTCTGTGTATTTAAGAGTCTCTTATGGTTTGTCTCCCTCTCTGTCTTTATCTTATTTTTTTGCTTCTCTTACCTTATGTTCATACGTTTTGTTTCTTAAATTCCACATATGAGTGAAATCATATGATGCTTGTCTTTCTCTTACTGACTTATTATTTCGCTTAGCATAATCTATGTTGTTGCAAATGGCAAGATTTAATTCTTCACGATTGGCTAGTAATACTCCATTCTGTATATGTGTGTGTGTGTGTGTGTATGTATATATATATACACACACACACATATACAGATATACATATATATATATATATATACACACATGTGTGGGCATATATATATATACATATGTATATATATACACACACGTATATATATATACACACACACATGTGTATATATATATATATATATATATATATATATATATACACACACACACATATATACACATCTCTGCTTTATCCATTCATCTGTAAATAGACATTTGTGCTCTTTCCATATTTTGTCAGTAGTACCGCTATAAACATTGGGGTGGATGTGCCCCTTCAAATCAGCACTCTTGTATCCTTTGGATAAATACATAGTAGTGTAATTGCTGGGTCGTAGGGTAGTTCTATTTTTAATTTTTTGAGAAAACTCCAGACTGTTTTCCAGAGTGGCTTCACCAGTTTGCATTCCCATGAACAGTGTATTAGGGTTCCTTTTTCTCTGCATCCTTGCCAACATGTGTGTTTGCCTGAGTTGTTAATTTTAGCCATTCTGACTGGTGTGAAGTGGAATCTCATTGTGGTTTTGATCTGTATTTCCCTGATGATGACTAATGTTGAGCCATCTGGATGTCTTCTTTGGACAAGTGTTTATTCATATCTTCTGCCCATTTCTTCACTGGATTATTTGTTTTTTAGGTATTGAGTTTGACAAGTTCTTTATAGATTTTGGATACTAACCCTCTATCTGATGTGTCATTTGCAAATATCTTCTCCCATTCTGTCAGTTGCCTTTTAGTTTTGCTGTTGTTTCCTTCACTGTGCAGAAGGTTTTTTATCTTGATGAGGTCCCAATAGTTCATTTTTGATTTTGTTTCCCTGGTCTCTAGAGACAGGTCAAGTAAGAAGTTGCTGCGACTGAGGTCAAAGAGGTTGTTGCCTGCTTTCTCCTATAGAATTCTGATGTCTTATGTTTAGGTCTTTCATCTATTTTGACATTATTTTTGTGTATGGTGTAAGAAAGTGGTCCAGGTTCATTCTTCTGAATGTTGCTGTCCAATTTTCCCAACATCATTTGCCGAAGAGACTTTTTTTTCTATTGTATATTCTTTCTTGCTTGGTCAAATATGAGTTCACCATATTTTTGTAGGTGCATTTCTGGGTTTTCTATTCTGTTCCACTGATCTGTGTGTCCATTCCTGTGGCAGTGCTATACTGTCTTGATGATTACCACATTGTAATACAGCTTGAAGTCCAGAACTGTGATGCCTCCAGCTTTGGTTTCTTTTTCAGGATCCCATTGGCAATTCGGGGTCTTTTCTGGTTTGATACAAATTTTAGGACTATTACTTCTAGTTCTGTGAAGAATGTGGGTGTTATTTTGATAGGGGTTGCATTGCATATGTAGATTGCTTCATAGAGTATCAACATTTTAACAATACTTGTTCTTCCAATCCATGAGCATGGAATCTTTCTCCATTTTTGTGTGCCTTCCTTAATTTCTTTCATAAGTATTCTACAGTTTTCATGATTTTTTAACTCTTTGGTTAGATTTATTCCTAAGTATTTCATGATTTTTGGTGTAATTGTAAATGAGATTCATTCCTTGATTTCTCTTTCTGCTGCGTTATTACTGGTGTATAGAAATGCAACCAGTTTCTGTGCATTGATTTTATATGCTGTGACTTTGTAAATTCATGGATCAGCTCTAGCAGTTTCTTGGTGGAATCTTTTGGGTTTTCCATATGGAATATCATGTCGTATGTGAAGAGTGAAAATTTGATTTACTCCTTACCAATGTGGATACCTTTTCTTTGTGTTGTCTGATTGCTGAGGCTAGGACTTCCAACACTATGTTGAGTAACAGTGGTGAGAGTGGACATCCTTGTGTTCCTGACCTTAGGGGGAAAACTCTCAGTTCTTCCCCATTGCAGATGATATTATTTGTGGGTCTTTGTATATGGCCTTCATGATCTTGAGGTATGATCCTTCTATCCCTATTTTCTTGAGGGTTTTTATCAAGAAATGATACTGTATTTTGTCAAATACTTTTTCAGTATCTATTGAGATGAACATGTGGTTCTTATCCTTTCTTTTATTAATGTTATATATCACATTGATTGATGTGCAGATACTGAACTAGCCCTGCATCCCAGTAATAAATCCCACTTGACTGTGGTGAATAACTCTTTTAAAGTATTGCTGAATCTTGTTTGCTAGTATCTTGCTGAGAATTTTTGCATCAACGTTCATCAGGGAAATTGGTATGTAGTTTTCCTTTTTAAGGGGGTCTTTGTCTGGTTTTGGAATCAAGGTCATGCTGGTCTCATAGAATGAGTTTGGAAGTTTTCCTTCCATTTCCACTTTTTGGACGAGCTTCAAAAGAATCGGTGATAACTCTTCTTTAAATGTTTGGTAGAATTCCTCTGGAAAGCCATCTGGCCCTGGACTCTTGTGTGTTGGGAGATTTTTGATTACTGACTCAATGTTTTTACTGAATTGTGGGGCTGTTCGAATTTTCTTTCTTCCTGTTTCAGTTTTGGTAGTTTATATGTTTCAAGTAAGTCGTCCATTTCTTCCAGATTGTGAGACTGCACAGTTTGTTGGCATATCATTGTTCATAATATTTTCTTATTATTGTTTGTATTTCTGCAATGTTGGTTGTAATCTCTCCTCTTTTATTATCGGTTTTATTTACTTGGGTCATTTCCTGTTTCTTTTTTTCTTTCTTTTTTAAAAAAATTTTAATGGTTATTTATTTTTGAGAGAGAGAGAAATAGAGTACCAGCAGGGGAAGGGCAGAGAGAGAGAGAGGGGGAGACACAGAATCCAAAGCAGGCTCTGGGTTCTGAGCTGTCAGCATAGAGCCTGATGCAGGGCTTGAACCCACCAATGGTGAGATCATCACCTAGGCCGAAGTCGGGCACCTACCCAACTGAGCCACCCAGGCACCCCAGTCCTTTCCTGTTTCTTTTTGATCAATATGGCTATGGGTTGATCAATTAACTATTTCAAAGGACCAGCCCCTAGTTTTATTCATGTGTTCTATTTTTTGAGTTCGATATCATTGATTTCTGCCCTAATCTTTGTTGTTTCCCGTCTTCTGCTGGTTTAGGGCATTATTTGTTCTTTTTTTTTTTTTTTTTTTTTTTAGCTCTTTTAGGTGTAAGGTTAGGGTGTATACTTGAGACCTTTCTTCCTTCTTTAGGAAGGCCTGGATTGCTATATACTTCCCTCTTATGACCACCTTTGTTGTACCCTAGAGGTTTCCAGCTGTGGTGTTATCATTTTCATTGACTTCCATGTACATTTTAATTTGCTCTTTAATTTCCTGGTTAATGCGTTCATTCTTTACCAGGATTTTCTTTAATCTCCAAGTATTCATGGTCTGCCCAAATTTTTTCTTGTGGTTGATTTCTAGTTTCATAGCATTGTGGTCTAAAAATATGTAAGGTATGATCTCAATTTTTTGTACTTGTTGAGGGCTGATTTGTGTCCCACTATGTGATTTTTCTGGAGAATATTCCATGTGCACTCAAGAAGAATGTGTATTCTACTGCTCTAGGATTAAATGTTCTGAATATATCTGGTTAGTCTATCTGGTCCAGTGTGTCATTCAAAGCCATTGCTTCATTATTGATTTTCTGCTTAGATGATCTGTCAATTGTTATAAGTGGGGTGCTGCAGTCCCCTACTGTTACGGTATTATTATCAATGAGTTTATGTTTATGATTAATTGATCTTTATGTTTGTGATTATTTGGAGTCCCTCATATTGGGGGCATATATACTTACAATTGTTAGATCTTCTTGGTGGATACACCCTTTAATTATGATAAAACGTCCTTCTTCATCTCTTGTTACAGTCTTTATTTCAAAATCTAGTTTGTCTGATATAAGTATGGCAACTCCAGCTTTCTGTTGACAACCATTAGCATGGTAGATGGTTCTCCATTTCCCTACTTTCAATCTGCAGGTGTCTTTAGGTCTAAAATGAGTCTCACTTAAGCAGCATATAGATGGGTCTTGTTTTGTTATCCATTCTGATGCCTATGTCTTTTCATTGGAGAGTTTAGCCCATTGACATTTAGAGTGAGTACTGAAATGGGGCACCTGGATGGCTCAGTTGGTTAAGCGTTTGACTTCAGCTCAGGTCATGATCTCATGGTTTGTGGGTTGGAGCCCTGCGTCGGGCTATGTGCTGATAGCTTGGAGCCTGCTTCAGACTCTGTGTCTCCCTCTCTCTCTGCTCCTCCCCCACTCACAGAGAGACTCTGTCTCTCTCTCTCCCAAAAATAAATAAACATTAAAAAAATTTTAGAGTACTGAAAGATATGAATTTAGCGCCATTGTGTTGCTTGTAGAGTTGGTGTTACTGGTTACGATCTCTGGTCCTTTCTAGTCTTTCTTTGATTCTGGTGATGTTCTCTGGTCCTTTCTAGTCATTTCTTTGTTATTTTGTTGTTTTTTGCTTTGTTCCTTTTTTCTCCACCCAAACTCCCCCTTAAAACTTCTTGCAGGGCTGTGGGAAATTCTTTATCTCTCCTCTTTTGAATGACAGCCTTGCAGGATAATGAATTCTTGACTGCATTTTGTTCTGATTCAGCACATTATGCCACTCCTTTCTGGCATGCCAAGTCTGTGGATAGGTCTGCTGGGAATCTTTCTTCCATTATAGGTTAATGAGTTTTTTCCCCTTGCTGCTTTAATAATTCATTCCTTGTCTGTGTATGTTGTGAATTTGACTATGATATGCCTTGTTGATGGTTGGTTTTTGTTCAATCTAGTGGGAGCTCTCTTTATTTCTTGGATTTTTATGCCTGTGTCTTTCCCCAGGTTAGGGGAGTTTTCTGCTATGATTTGCTCACATAAACCTTTTTCTCTCCCTCTTCATCTTCTTGTACTCCTATGATTTGGATGTTATTCCTTTTTAATGAGTCACTTAGTTCTCTAATTCTTATATCACTCTCTTTTGCCTTAGTTTCCTTTTATTCTTCTTCATGATTCTCCATAATTTTGTCTTCTATATTGCTGGTTCTCTGCTCTGCTTCATCCATCCTTGCTGCCATGCTATGCATTCGAGATTGCATCTCAGTTATAGCATTTTTAATTTCACCCTGACTAGATTTTACTTCTTTTATCTCTGCAGAAAATGATTCTATGCTTTTTTCAAACCCATATAGTATTTTTATTATTGCGGTTCTAAATTCTAGTTCACACATCTTACTTATACCTGTGTTGATTAAGCCCCTGACTGCTATTTCTTCCTGTTCTTTCTTTTGGGCTAAATTCCTTAATTTTGTCATTTTGGAGGAAAAAAAATAATAAAATATAAATTAAAAATTAAAAACAAAACAAAAAATCAAATAAAGGAAGCTAGATCCTAGGTGTATTCTGGTCTGCTTGTTGAAAGAAGCCTGCTAGGATAGAGAAAAAAGGGAAAGAAAAGAAAAAAAAAGAACAATTTTTAAAACTAAAAAAATTATATAATAGAGTTAAATAAAATAAAGAAAATGAAACAGAATAAAACTTTTTTTAATTAAGAAAAAAAATAAAAACCAATTTTTCTCTTTACGTATCCAAGAACGAAAAATAAAAGAAAGAAAAAAGAAAACGATTTAAACAAAAAGAGAAGCAAAGAAAACAAACAAATAAATGAGCCAGCAAACAGAATGACACCCGAATGTAGTTACATTCAGTTTCCCCTAGAAGTGAAACTATGAAGCACTCAATAGTCCCTACACTAAGCAGGTGGAGGGACTTGTGCTGGTCTTCTGGGGGATGTGGCTTGGAGGGTGCATTTGTGCAGAGCTTGGTATATTGGCTTTGTTCTCCACTAGGTGGCACTGCTTAGCTCACTGTCGTGCATCAGTGTGCATGTGCACATGTGCAAGAGGGGTGGAAATGGCTTCACTCAGCTCCCTAGTCTCTGGCACAGGAACTTCATGCACTCCCTGAACAGTGTAGAAAAGAGGATGATTACCCAGAAAATTATGCAAGGTGATGTTTTTGGCCTTTTCCTGATAAACCATCTTGTTCATGGAATAAAAAATTCAAGACTAAAATCTCTCATAACTGATCTATAGACTTAACACCATTACATTAAAAAACTAACATGCAGTTTCTAAAATTTATATGGAAATACCAAGAGCTAAGGATAGCAAAGGCAGTCCTGAAGGAGAACAAAATTAGAGATTTATGCTACTGAATAGGAACTCTTATAGTAAAGTCACATTCTTTGTAAGAATAGAAGAAAAGAATAAGGACAAAGTGTCCAATGGAAGAGAACAGATTCTGATGAATAACATATTTTTTTTTAATTTACTTTTAACATTTATTTATTTTTGAGACAGAGAGAGACAGAGCATGAATGGGGGAGGGTCAGAGAGAGGGAGACACAGAATCTGAAACAGAATCCAGGCTCTGAGCTTTCAGCACAGAGCCTGATGCAGGGCTCGAACCCACGGACCGTGACATCATGACCTGAGCCGAAGTCGGCCGCTTAACCAACTGAGCCACCCAGGCGCCCCAATTAACATATTTATAAATACTTTAGTGGCAAAGGTGACTCTGAAGAGCAGGGCAGTGGAGCAAAAAAAAAAAGCCTGGGTCAAGTGTATATTCAAATGTAATGAAAAACTAAACATTACTTCCTCATACTATAAATAAAAGTCAACTTCAAGGGAATTATAAATCTAATTATGAAAGATAAAACAATGATATATCTAGGAAATAAGACAAATATCTTACTGATTTTTATATAACCAAAAATTTCTAAAATATGTCACAACACAGAACAGACAGCAATCATGATTGATAAACTCAACTACATTAAAATTAGGGAAACCAGTTTATTAAAGGCCACCCTTAAGAAAGTGAGAAGTCAAGCTGTATAATGAAAGAGAAGATATTTTCAAAACATATAAAACCCACAATAATCTTTCATCCAACTATATATAAACAACTCTTGTAGACCAATATGAAAAAAAGAAAGACAACCCAACAGAAGAACAAGATAACATTTGAAGAGGCACTTCACAAAAGAATATGACCAAATGGCCAACAAACACATGATAGGGTGCTCAACCTTGTTAGTCATCCAGAATTATAGTTAAAATCCAAATGAAATACCACTTTACCCACACCATGATGGCCATTAGTTTTAAAGTAATTACAAAATTAGTACACATGCCAAGCAACTGAGACATTCCTACACTGCTGTTAGAAGTATCAATTAGTATAATTAAACATTATTTTTAAAATTTATTTTATTTGTAATTTACATCCAAGTTACTTACCATATAGTGCAATAATGATTTCAGTAGAATCCAGTGATTGATTCTTCTCCCACATATAGCACTCATCCCAACAATTGTCTTCCTTAATGCCCCTTGCCTATTTAGCCATCTCCCCACCCACAACCCCTCAGGCAACCCTCTGTTGCTTCTCTATATTTTAAAGAGTCTTATGTCTTGTTTTTATATTATTTTTGCTTCCCTTCCTTTATGCTCATCTGTTCTATATTTTAAACTCCACATATGAGTGAAGTCATGTGATATTTGTCTTTCTGTAATTTTGCTTAGCATAATACTCTCTAGTTCCATTCACGGTGTTGCAAATGGCAATATTTCATTCTTTTTGATTGTTGAATAATACTCCATTGTATATACATACCACATCTTGTTTATCCATTCATCTGTTGATGGACATTTGGGCTCTTTCCATACTTTGGCTATTGTAGATAGCACTGCTATAAACACTGGGGTGCATGTGTCCCTTTGAAACAGCACACCTGTATCCCTGAGATAAATATCTAGTAGTACAATTGCTGGGTCATAGGATAGTTCTATTTTCAATTTTTTAAGGAACTTCCATACCGTTTTCCAGGTGGCTGCACCAGTTTACATTCCCACCAGCAGTGTAAAAGAGTTCCCTTTTCTCCATATCCTTGCCAACATCAGTTGTTGTCTGAGTTGTTAATGTTAGCCATTCTGACTGCTGTGAGGTGGTATCTCATTGCGGTTTTGATTTGTATTTCCCTAATGATGAGTGATGTTGAGTATTTTTTCATGTGTCGGTTGGCCATCTAGATGTCTTCTTTTGAAATGGGTCTATTCATGTCTTTTGCCCGTTTCTTCACTGGATTATTTGTTTTTTGGGTGTTGAGTTTGCTAAGTTCTTTACAGATTTTGGATACTAACCCTTTATCTGATATGTCATTTGCAAATATCTTCTCCTATTCTGTCGGCTGTCTTTTAGTTTTGCTGATTGTTGCCTTCACTGTGCAGAAGCTTTTTACCTTGATGAGGTCCCCGTCGTTCATTTTTGCTTTTGTTTTCCTTGCATCCAGAGATGTGTTAAGTAAGAAGTTGCTGTGGCCGAGGTCAAAGAGGTTGTTGCCTGATTTCTCCTCTAGGATTTTGATGGCTTCCTGTCTTATGTTTCATCCATTTTGCCATTATTTTTGTGTATGGTGTAAGAAAGTGGTCCAGGTTCATTCATTTTCATGTTGCTGTCCAGTTTCCCCAGCACCAATTGCTGAAGAGACTGTCTTTATTCCACTGGAAATTCTTTCCTGCTTTGTCAAAGATGCGCTGGCCATGCGTTTGTAGGTCCATTCCTGGGTTCTCTATTCTGTTGCACTGATCTGAGTGTCTGTTTTTTGTGCCTGCACCATACTGTCTTGATGATTACAGCTTTGTAATAAAGCTTAAAGTCCGGAACTGTGATGCCTCCTGCTTTGGTTTTCTTTTTCAGGATTGCTTCAGGTATTCAGGGTCTTTTCTGGTTCCATACAAATTTTGGGATTCTTTGTTCTAGCTCTGTGCAGACGCTGTTTTTGTTTGTTTATTTGTTTGTTTTGTTTTGATAGGAATTGCATTATATATGTAGATTGCTTTGGGTAGTACTGACATTTTAGCAATATTTGTTCTTTCAATCCATGAGCATGGAATATTTTTCCTTTTTTTTGTGTCTTCAATTTCTTTCATAGACTTTCTATAGTTTTCAGGGTATAGAGTTTTTACCTCTTTGGTTAGGTTTATTCTTAGGCATTTTATGGGTTTTGGTGCAATTGTAAATGGGATTTCTCTTTCTGTTGCTTCATTATTGGCGTATAGAAATGCAATTGATTTCTGTGCACTGATTTTATATCCTGCAACTTTGCTGAATTCATGGATCAGGTCTAGCCATTTTTTGGTGGAATCTTTTGGGTTTTCCATATAGAGTATCACGTCACCTGCAAAGAGTGAAAGTTCGACTTCCTCCTTGATGATTTGGATGATTTTATTCCTTTGTGTTGTCTAAATGCTGAGGCTAGGACTTCCAATATATGTTGAATAACAGTGGCAAGAGTGGAGATCCTGATCGTGTTTCTGATCTTAGGGGGAAAGCTCTCAGTTTTTCCCCACTAATGATGATATCAGCAGTGGGTCTTTCATATATTGCTTTTTTGATCTTGAGGTATGATCCTTCTATCCCTACTTTCTTGAGGGTTTTTATCAGGAAAGTATACTGTATTTTGTCAAATGCTTTCTCTGCATCTATTAAGAGGATCCTGTGGTTCTTGTTAAACCATTAATTCTATTTGGCAGGATCTAAAGTTGAGCATATAATGTAACCTACAGGCCAACAATGTGAATCACAAGTAAAAAGCCAGAACAAATGGGTACATGTGCAGGTAAAAAGGCATAAACCAGAATGTTAAGAGCAGTATTACTCATACTTGAATGAATAACTTGTGACATATTCATATGATGGAATATGAGCCAGTGAAGAAAATGAATAGACTACTTCCATGTGGAGCAATGTGGAAAAAACTTGCACATACAATATGAGCAAAAGAAGTAAGAGCTACAAAGTAAAAACTACAAACTGTATGATTTTATCTACATAAAGTTTAGGGCTAATCTCTGGGGTCAGAGGGCAGAATGCCAGAATATGACTAAAGAATGGAGAAGGGTTGTTAGTGAATGGGAAAGAATGTTGAAAGGTTTGTGCAGTGGAGATAATGTTCTACTTTAAAATCTAGTTTATAACTGCACAGATGTGTTCATTTTTTCATAATTCGGATAATTCATCATGCTTTCTGACATTTGAGGAAATCAACTGAATATTCACAAAGCAATTTGGTCAGTGGAGCACAAATTAGGCTTATTGGCTATTTCACCTTCTGGGTCAAAAAACATTTTGTGAACTATGTGAGCAGTGTAGGCCCCCATAGTGATTATTACATTACAAAGGAATGCATTTATTTTGTGTAAGTGAAATAAACATACCATAAGTTTATATATCATGCCTGGTGGAACTGAGAACAATCTGTTACCATTATCAACATCAGCAGCAGCAGCATTTTGATGGACCCTGAAGTATTAAAGACTTAAATCAATTTCAGAAAGGTTTCCTAAAATTACTGAATCAAATATGAATACAGAATGTATTGCATGCTTGGACTTTTCATTGGCTACTGTTTCTAGGAAGTTTCTGAAGAGTAATTCTTAAGTATTTTTCAATGAACTGTTCTCATTTTAAAATTCTCAGCTTTAAAATTTGTTTAAATTCTATCATTAGCCATTAAACATCATTTTTTGACCTGCATTTAAATGGTTTTTTAAAAGATATCTCTGTATATGAAAGAGCTATTTTTAGTGAAGGAGAAAAAGCAGAGAATGAGAATAAAGAAAAAAACAGGTTAAGATAAAAATTCAAAATTATATTTCAAAAAATATAAAGAGAATATACATCAAAATGTTATCTCTGGTTGGTAGTAATATGAATGTTTTAATTTTTCACTTTGTTTACAGCATATTTTCTAATATTCTTAATGGACATGTATCATTAATTAGTTACACAATAAAACATTATAGAGCTTAATATGAATATGTGGTTGTTTACTGACAATTCAATATTGAGAAAACTATAGTACTCAAGAAGAAACTTCAAATTTCAATGTACCCATTGGCCCAGTGATCCCAATACTTTTGTACATTTAAACTCAAAGGAACAATGTTCTTTCTGGTAGAATTAAGCTCAGTAAAGGAGAGCTAAGAAAATAGAGTTCACAAAAGCTATCTTTACATACTAGCAAAGATTGACCCATAAAAGGCTGCCTGCATATTGTGCCTTCCAAAATGAGAGAAGACTTTTTAGTCATCCTGTCTTTTCCAGTGAGTACCCTGACATTCACCTAATTTGAACACGAGTCACTCTGTTCTGCTGTTTTGATATTCTAAAATGGGAGAATTTGAAGAGATAACAGCTTGCAAAATAAATAAGTCAATTTGTTTCAGGCATATATTTGCCTGTTACAATGCCTGATTTTCGGAAAAGATGGAAACGCTCTAGGCAAAAGTAACTGACTGATTAATTTTCAAAATACAATTTTAATGTGTTAACTAAATTTATTTTTCCTATGTTCATAGTGGCAAACATTAAACTTTATATTATTAATCTGTCAAGAGTAGATAATGTCATTTATTATTTCGCTGAAGATTGTATTTATGATTAAAATTCCCTAAAAATCAACTAGGCTATAAACACAAGCTTGAAAATAATACACATCATAGCAAAAATATACCATAGCCATCAAAATTTTATGCCTAATCTCCAAATCCTTAAAAAGATAAATGCACCCAGTGCCTACTGTAAGGGAGAAATGGTCATCTTAGGGTCTACAGAACTTCATATTTCCACTCCTAAAATATCATAAAGAGTTCGATTTTGAATTAATTCTCTAAAAGGTTGATAAACTGGGAAAAATCACTGTGGCTGTGAGGTTTGATATGCACAGTTCCACATGACACAACTACGTTCAGGAATATTTAACAAATATGCTGTGTAAAGAATAAAAAATATAAAGAAGTTGGTATCTTAAAGATATAAGGCTTTTAATTTAAAACCATTTTAACTGCTTGAACGCACACACTGACATAATATGTTGATCATAATTTCAAAACTTTCATCAGATGCTCAACTTTATTCTTTTAATTATTACATATTGGTTCCTTTTTTGCCTTTTTCCCATGTTTCTCAAAATAGACGAAGTGTGGAAATCACCCATTTTATTTAATCAATGTGTCTATGTACTCAGAATACAAACTCAAAGTGGGTTTGGGGGGTCTTAAACACCAACGGTCAGTACACATGCTGAGAAACTGGAAACTTAACCAAATCTCTACTTCATCCTGTTGTATGCTGAAAAGACCACTTGACTGGAATTGAATGACCCATTTCAGTGCTGGGTCAGTCATTTGGTTTTCTCTGGAGGCGTGGAATACATAGAAGCACAGGAGATGTTTCTCCGTAAGCCTCCCATACGGGACTGAGATGGGAATCACTATGCCTGTGAATATCATTAGTAATCTTGAGAAACACCTATGTATCCTTTACTTCTTAACAGAGATAAAGAGTTTTACTAGGCAAGATAAAAGAGATTTTACAAAAACAAAGAATCTAAAAATAAAGAAGAAAACCAAAACCAGTGTCAAGAGGCTGATAAATCAAATCACATAATGAAGAAAAAGGAGGAAGATAAAAACCCTTTTGAGCTATATTTTTTACCCATTGAAAAGAACAATAAAGCTGGATGTTCTGAGGAAATAACAACAAATATCCAGTATAACTTTAAGATGAATAAAGAGTCCCAAATAAAAATGGTTGCATCCTTTTAACAGCCACATGGAGAAAAGAAGGGTTTTCATTTTTAGTGAGTCTATAAACAGACATGGAAGAAGAGAGAACTAACAATGGTGGTCGTTATCTTCAAAGTTTTAGGTTTCTTAACAACAAAAAATGATTTATTTGCAACTGAGCTCATCACCTCGATATAACATAAGAGGGGGAAAGAGTCACACTGCAAGTCCAAGGCAAGGCAGAACTCTATGTCTCCCAAAACAGCAAGCCCATCACCACCAGACACCTATGCCCAGAGCCAAGCTGAACACACCAATCAGCATGTCCAGAATCAAGTTGGGTCCAGGCCTCTTCACATCTCACCCTTGAATATTAATGTATTCAAAAACATTCCTAAAAAATTTCAGATCCACTGACTTCAGCTGACTCACATGGGAATGAATATATCTCAAGTCTCTTAAAAACACAGAAAGGAAACAGAGTAGAACAAAAACGTTAATTTTGTTTTTATCTTTTCTTCAACTTGACATCTATTCTGGCAGTCACATAACTAACAGAGTCTCCCCTTTTTCAGTTACTCCCTTTCACATAACTTTGCATATTTCCTTTAAAGCTCTGGTAACATTCGATAATTTTTATATTTAGTCATTTGCTAGCTGTCACGCTCACAGAAGTGTGAGTTCCATGAGGACAAGAATGATGTCAGTCTTGATAACACTTCAACCCCAGAACCTATTACATGTTTGCTGAAGTAATAATTTCCAAACTGTTTAATTCAAAATTTAACATGCTTGACACTGTAGAAAAGCTTATTTCATAGATGAGGGTCAGAATATTAGATGGTGGGCTATCACCAGAAGCAAGGCACTCTCTAGGAAATTAGCATGAATGTTTTTGGTAGGCAATAGAATTTATCAAAGCACTGAAGTGAACTTTGAAACCAAGAGAAGACTACAATACTAAATTACATTAGACACCCATATACTATGTAGGACAAAGTTGTATTGTAAACAGGAAGAAAAGAGTGTGGAAAATATTTCAGTAATCGCCAGGGGGAAACTAAAGATGGCGGTCAGGAACAATACTTACATATGTTCATATTATACATGTGCTGTGTGTGTGTGTGTGTAAATATATCCACACACAACACATACAATCATATATCTATGACACTGTATATACACACACAATACATGTCAGAGATAGATGATTTCATATACATATGTTTTATTGTACACAGTGTAGATGGTAGAAAAAGCTTTAAAAAAAAAGAATTTATTTGTTCTCATGAGTAAATCTGAGACTTCCAAGCATTATTTATGGCCTTCACATGAGAATAAGAAACAAACTGGCATTTAGGGGTTAAAAATAATTGCATTTATTTGTACAAAAATTCAAGAGTTGTGGGATGGACTAAGGGTGGAGGCTGACAGTCTACATACAAGTTAACACCAAGGAAGAAAAAAGCAGTATTTCAGGGGAAATAAATATGCTACAGATACTCGAGATACATAAAGAATATGGATCATTATAGCAGCAAAATAAATCAGTGATTAAAAAATATCAACTATCTAAACCTCTAATGGTAATCATCTACTAAAAGTGATTATAGAAGTTAGAATAAGGAGCAGGGGTTATTGTTAACCTTGACTTGTTTCTGGAGTTAAAAAAGAAATGACAAATAGTACAGAAGTAATAGAAAGTTTGGGAGAAAATGAAAATAGAATTTTGATTATTCTAACAATACGAGAACTGAGTAATTAACACATTCAGATAGATACATGCACACCAGACTTTAAGAAATCAGATTAATTTTTAATATGAGAAAAGCTATGTTTTGTCTCACAACTAGAAACTCTAAAGTGTATTCTGACTGAAGACGGTAAGGTCTTCAAATAAAGTTTTATAAAATATAGATGAGGACAAGAAGGAGCCAATTAATAAAAAATTTGCCCAAATAAGAAACCTACTGAAAGACTATGATTTAAAGAATTAGGAAATAAGGGCACATGATCAAAGAGCATTACCAATGTTAAAAGATGTAATTCACTAGACCAACAGTCACAACGTTTTATTGAAGCTTAAAAATAAAGAAAATTAAGAAGACTAAAAACAATTTCAAAATATATGAGTGAATGAAAAAAAATACAAGGAACCAACTCAATTTTTCATTAAGTCAGTAATGAAAGATGAGAAAAAAAGAAATAGTATTACACAAGCTGTGTCCGCTTCTATCTTCTCCATCTACCAGAATTACATTCACATTGGAAGGAGTAGGACAGATACTACCAACATTATAAAGTGATCACCAAGTGAGATACCAAATAAGACTGTGAAGTAATGCATCTTTCTAAATGAATTCAAAGCACCTGCATTCAGAGGAAATAAGTTATAGGGTGCTGAGAAAATAAATTCATCAGACATGAAGATAACGTAAAGCCTTTTCAGAAAGTTTTGGGAACCCACTGACTATAAGAGAGTGCCAGATATCTAAACACTAGCACATGTTGTTCCAGATTTTCAGACATGGAAAAAGGAATTTTATATGCTACAGTTAAATACATCTAAAATATACTTTGGCAAAATTCTAGAGAAGATTTTTGTACAGATGGCTCATGAACATTTAAATAAAGATACATTTTCTAGGAATAAGAATGAATTGACTTAGAATGTCATGGAAAATTAAAATAGTTTGTTTTTTGAGGATAGTTTCCAAATTGGCAGATCAGATGAATAGCATGTATATAAAATAAATTTAAAATTTTGTATGGCATTTAATAAAGCCTTTTAATACATCCTTAGTGAAAGAACAGAAAATGTTTTCACATAGTGATAGAGTTTGGGGAGACCTAATAAATGAATGAAAGTAATATTTATCAACAGATTGGTATCTGAGGTGCATGCTAAAAGGATATGTGAAGGGATATGGGAAAATGTGCTCAATAACGTGGACAAAACAATGGAAGGCAGATTTTTCAAATTTCTGTTTGGCACATAATGGGAAGAAGTGTCAAATCAACAAGGAGATACCGTGATAGCCTCAAATTATGACCAGAAAGTAGTGAGATATAATTTAACAGGAATAAATATAAAACTCCTGTTTTAGGGTAAATTTTCAAGTGCACAACTGCAATATGAATGTTGGAGTCATTAATTAAAGCAATTAATGTAGAAAGTCCTTGAGGATTTTGAAGGACCTCAAGCTCATTGTGAGCCAAGTGGGATTTGGTACATAAAAACTGAGGAAGGTTTACAGCATCAGCACCAGGGTAGCCAGGGCAATGGAGGAAATGAAATGAGCACTTTCTTCACTACTTTGAGCTACATTTTAAAGATAGCAGTTGGAAAAGTGAAGTGTTGAAAGAAACAGAACAGTGAATAGTTGTGAAACTATTTCATAAAGGTAAGCTTTGTGGAAAACTGTAAGGAAGGGAAGACTTGAAGGCATATGATATGTATTTTCTGAAGGCTATGATGGAAGTAAGGGAAAGAGGGAAGGAGAGAAGATAGGGGGAAATAAGGTGAAGGATTTATTTTTCTAAAGAAAGAATAAAATTAAAGAAGGGAGCTAACATTTTAATACTTATTTTTCCCAACAAGCTTTTAAAATATTCGATTCATTTATTTGTAGAGGAAGTGGTAGTTTCTGTTTTGACAGGAAGATGGAGTAGATACATCACTTAGGTGGCAGAACAAAATACAAGGCATAGAAGTTAGATGGAGATTGTTTATGATACAGGAGGAAGTAGAACTTTATGAAAATTACAGCTATCCACAAACAACAGCAGTGTTATTCTTACTTCTTGAAGGGTTATGGCAAATTTGAGGCTTCATTAGTAATTATCATAGGGATGTCCTGAAAGCAAGCTCCACATTTGGATGTCCCATAATGAAATAACCACCAAAAGCACCTTGAATACCCAAACATATTCCCTCTTTATGTTAGGAGCCAGGAAAGAGTCTAAAAACAATTGCAAGATAGTTTTTAATAGCTAAGTTTTGACTGTGTTTGTTACTGGGAAGAAAAGGCATGAATAATAAAGTCTAAACTTTTCTTTAAGTTACTATTTTACATTTTTTCTTTTAAGTCCAAAGGACTATAAGGACTATTATGCTTTGGGGTTTAAATGCTTTTCTTTATAATAATGATATTACATATTTACAAACCACTTAATATGTGCAAGGCAATGTTGTGAACACATTAACCATAGTAACCCACTTAATCCTCAGGAAAACCCCATGTCTTAAATATATTATTCCTTTCTTACAAATGAAGAAAGCAAGGCAACTAGAGATTAAATACCTTCCCAAGATCTCACAGCTATTAAGTAGAAAAACCAAGATTCCAGAATTTGGGCTGGTAACTGCTTCTCTTTGCTGCCTGCTTATGTCCCTTATATTAGGATGAAGTTGATTAAAAGAAATAAAATAAACCAAACACTGAAAAGAGAAAAATACAGTTTAAGGTGCAAAAGCAAAGGTCTACATATGTAAGTAGTCAAGCCACATGGAATTGTATTTACATAAGAGATTACCTAGACAGAGTCACACCTTTGCTATTTTGGGTAAAACGTATAGACTCAAAAAATAAAACTATTTTCTTTTACCAAGGTAAGACATTTTTATGCTTGTCCAACAGTATGGCATTTTCTCTGGACAGATATGACCATTGCATATAACTAAAAAAGCTAAATATCTTAAATGCATTGAAGAACTGTCAAAAAGGTAAGCAATAATCAGAAGCTGATAAAGGTAAATGGAACATGAAAGCTGATTTTTTAACCCTTAAGGACATTACGAAAATGAATTAATTCGAGCTTTAATTTTGAAGCATTTGAGAATTCAGTGGTTAGGAGACCAAGCCTCAGGCCCACCTAAACTGAGATGTCTATTAAAAGATCACCACCATAAAATGAGATCTTTAAGGTCCACACCTATAGTCTAGTAGTAAACTTTAATTTTCCCTTAAAGAAAATTGTCTGTTTGAAACTCTGGCACTGCGTATAAGAGGAGAAGAAATACATTTTTATAATTTATAACCATAAGCTGCTTATCACACACATTACTACAAAAATTCACCCTATATAGATGGTGTTAAAGAAAACTTATTGTGACCCCAAAATGGAAAGGCAGACTTTACTCAGGACTATCACAATAGGTAAAGGGTCTACTGCAGTGGGGGTTTTTCAGTAGGGGAGAGAAAATGTGCTCAACTCTAAATACATGATGGAAAAGTGGGAATTTCTAGTCAAGGAGCAGAGTGTGTGGCATATAGAAAGTTATTAACAGGAAACATCGGGGTAAGAGAGAATTCTGGCTAAACTGTCCAAATAGGATTCTAGCTGAAGGCAAGCCACTATGATCACACATAACCTGGGAGATAGCAGGCGATGAGGAATTAAGGGTGAACAGATATTGTAAGTGGGAATTCAGGCTAAAAAGACCTAGCAGGATTCTTGCTAAAACTGGGCTCTTGAAGACATGCTCTCAGATGTGACCTAGTAGAAAGAGAGTTCAGAGGAACCTGACTACAGTTTGGTCAAGGAGAGAATGTTTGTCAGTGATTATGAACTAGAAGCAGTTACAGAAGGAGAGTAGAGAGAAAATAGAGCCGGGATGATACGTGAAGAAATAATGGTTGAGGAGTCTCAGAATCTATAGAATTAAGAAGCCCAGTTACATAAAGGTAGACAGATAAAAATAAATCTATATAAAGACATAAAATATAGCTATAGATAAAGGAGAAATTACTTTTAAAGTAAAACTGGAAGCTAAATATCAGTGGAACAGTGTCTTCAATGTGCTGAGAGACGCTGTCTGTCAACTTTGAATTCTATACCCAACAAAAATATGACTCAGTATTCCAAGTGGGAAAAAAAGGTATCTTCAGACAAACAAAAACTGTGTTCCACTAGGGAATCCTCATTAAAAGACAATTTAAACACATACTTCTCGCAGGAGAAAAGGGCTTCTCAGAGGAAAGGTCTGTTCCACAAGACGAGAGTTGACAAATGGTCAATATGTGTCTCATTCAGCTCAGGCTGCTATAACAAATTACTGTAGTGTGTGGCTTTTATAGAAAACCTTTATTTCTCAGTTCTGGAGATTGGGAGGTCCAAGATTAAGGTGTCACCAGGTCTGGTGTCTGGTGAGGGTCTGTGTCCTGGTTTACACATGGCCATCTTCTCAACTTATCCTTACATGACAAAGGGCAGAGAGATAGTAAGCAAGCTTTCTGTGTCTCTTAAGAGGGCACTAAACCTTCCATAGGGTTCCAATCTCATGAACCAGGTACCTCCTACAGGCCCCACCTTCTAATACTATTACACTGGGAGTTAGTATTTCAATATATGAATTTTGAAGAAACACATTCAGTCCATACCTATATAAGTATATACAGTCATGTATATATTAAAAACACATAAAATACCTTATGAGAAAACCAAAGTTAGAGATAATATACATGACAACAATATAGCATATAAATAGGAAAAGGGTTCTGGAACATAAGTGTTCTAAGATCCCTGAAGTCTTTAGTTGGGAGATAAAGTTATTATTAACTTTAGCTATTAAAACCTTAAGTATCTCTTTTAAAATTCTTAGAGTAACTATTAAGGAATAAGAAAAGATTGTACAATATGAAAGTAGGAAAGGAAAACGGAATTTAAAAAGGCAAACAATGCAAAGGAAGACAAGAAAAGAGAGAAGAAACATAGTGCAGGACAAGTAGAAAACACAAAGCGGGAGAAATACATTCACTTATAACTAATTATATTAGCTTAAAATACAAATTCAATATGCTAAAATCATTTGAATACCAAACTTCATCAATATACAATGAGAAATTATAATGAAAAAATTACTCTGTACAATACAAAATGACTATATAAGTTCTTTGGAACATATGCATAAACATGTGCAAGAACCATATAGATAAAACTATAATCTTTCTTGCAAATCATTGAAAAACTTCTAAAAACATGAGGAGATGTACCATTTTACATTTAATGATCTGGAGTATGCAAAACAGAGATGGCAATCTTCCCCAAATTGACCTAAATAGATTCTTTTGGAACTTCAACCAAAAACCAAACAGAATATTTTGATGGAGGTTTAGGGATGGGGTGGAAAACCTGACAAGCTGATTTTAATATTCATAAGGAAAAGCTTATGAATTGTGGGTTCAGCTTTCAGCTTTGTCCAGCAAAGGCCGAGGATGGCAGAAAGGATTACTCAAGACTCTGTGCAAGAGAGGTGAGAGGGAGGCTAAGGGAAGTCTCCCAGAGCTGCTCTCAAGCTCCTGTATTTATTGAGCATACGTTTAGGGTAACAGTATGCAATACTCAGTGAGCTACGTGCCAGTAAGAATATATAGAAAATGTGCAGAGAAACAAGTTAAGATGGTAAAATATTCCATGTGATAACATGGTCTAAGGAATTTTTGAACACAGACAGGACCTAACCCCTAGATACACATTAACTAGATAAGCGAAGCATAGCATGCTGTTCTTAGCAAGGCTAGAAAGCAGTTCTCCGCTTTGCAATGGCTTCCCTATAATCTCCTAACCCAGGATATAGCTATTTGATTTCCTACAAAGAATTTTATGAAGGAGGGGTTAAAAAGTGAAGACATTGTTCAATGCGAATAATAAGGCAGAAGTAGAAGACTTGCTCTACCAGATATTTAAAAAAAAACTATAAAGTTCTATTAAAGTTATGTATTGGCATAGGGATAAAAACAGTAACGAAATATGAGCATGGAAATGCTTTAGAGCATTCGTGAAAGGCAGAAAAGTAGAAAAATGGAATTTTCAGTAAATGTTACCAAAACAATAGTTAATAAGGAAAAAAATAAAACCATGTCCCACACTACATAGGATATACATACATTTCTGCTAATATTAAAGATCTAAGTGTGGGGCGCCTGGGTGGCTCAGTTGGTTGAGCGTCCAACTTTGGCTCAGGTCACGATCTCGCGGTCCGTGAGTTCGAGCCCTGCGTCGGGCTCTGGGCTGATGGCTCAGAGCCTGGAGCCTGCTTCCAATTCTGTGTCTCCCTCTCTCTCTGCCCCTCCCCCGTTCATGCTCTGTTTCTGTCTCAAAAATAAATAAATGTTAAAAAAATTAAAAAAAAATAAAGATCTAAGTGTGAAAAAGTATTTGTAAAAACTTTAAAACTTAACATAGTAGATTATCCTTATGAACTTGGAGAAAAAAAAACAAAACACAAAAACTTCAAAACATATCAGAAAAAGTGGTAAAGTTGATTACATTAAATATAATGGAAGATTCTTAATATATATCACTTTTATTAAAACTTCATCTATTAAATATTTTATATTTGTTTACTCATCCAATATCAAAGTTGTTGCCCTTCAAAATAATTTTCCTCCTAACTCCTGGAGTGTAGGAAGGAACTTACTAATCTCTCCACCTCACTCTTCTCTCCCTTCCTCAAGGTAAGAGAAATCACTTAAGAATGGCGTAATTAGTAACTACCAATTGGACTGAGGTAGAGGAAAAACCTGAATGAAATTATTATAAATTTAAATATAAACACAACTACTAAGCTTATAAATTGTATGCTTAGGTACTACATTAGAAGTTGTTTAGTTAGCAAAGCACTTTTCAAACTTTAACATATGTACAAATCACCTCGAAATCTTGTTATATTTCAGGTTCTAACTCAGTAGGTCTAATTTAATAGATTTGAAAATTTTCATTCTTAGCAGATGCCTCTCTAACACAAATTATGTCAATCTAAGCACAATAGTCTGATTAGCAAGGGCCAAGGATATCTAGCGACAAGATATTTTGTGTGAATAAAGAATTAATCTCAGGACACAGTTTAATTTCAGAAAGATAAGAGAGCAAACTGGAAGATTATCAGGTGACAAAAATAGAAAGGGGGATGATTAAAAGGCTTAATGTCTTAGAGATCCAACTCAACCCCTACTAAAAAGAATATATGCTAAAAGATAAAACTTGGACCCACAGTCTATTGTTTCCACAAAAGGAAACTGGGTCCAAGACCTCTTTAAGAGTAAATCTCTTAAAGCCTTAGGAAACTGATGATATGAGCTATTATAAAATTCCTTTTACACAGTTAAAATTCAACTTACGAAGTGACAACATACAATTTTGACGAATTGAAAGAGAAAGGCCAAGAAGATCAATGAGAACACATGAAGCTTTACACAGTGTGTTTTATAGTAGGAGTTATTTTAGGTAGGAAGCAAAACCAAGACAGTTTGGAGTCAGGAATCCAAGTAAAGGCTTACAGCACAGGTTACAAAGTAACACGGAGTCAAGCATGTCCACAGTAGGCACAATAGAAGTCTGGTTTAAATGCTGGTCAATACAAGTCTGAATCTCTGGGTATATTTTCCCAAAGAGTTAATGAGAGGAAGGATTTGTTTCTTAAATGATACCTAAGTTCTTCTATGAATAAATAGAAGACCCTACTGGACCGACTTTAGAGGAGGATGTTAATTAATCAAGCACAAGAGATCTAAAGCAAAAAGAAAGACCACCTACACACCTGATATTGAACAATGTGATAGGGAAAAATTATAAGATGGCTGACATGACTGATGGAATTCCCGTCTCTGGTCGAAGACTCCCCTTCCGGGTTCTTCTTCCTAACCTGCTTGCTCTGTGCCAAATAACTACTAATGCAGAATGTGGAAGTAACAGACTATAAATTGTTCCCTCTGCTTTTACTCAGGACTCAGACGTCTGGAGAGTGATCTCCTCTGAGCCCGCGGGTGTGAAATAAACCTCCTGCCTTCCAAGATCTCTGAGTGCTGCTTGATTCTTCTGCCAGGTGATCCCTAACATGTTCTGTAAAATTTGGTTCCCTGACCGGGACCCAGCCGTGCTGGCTCATTGTTGACACCGGTTTGGAAAAATGGCAAGGTGGTGACAGAACGAGGAAAGCACGCCCTGCCTGATATTTGGCAGTCTCCCCCTCGGTTGTCTCAGGCCGGCCTCCCTCTACTGTTCCTGCCAGACTCAAGGAGACTTGACAAGTGAGGACCTGGGTCTGACATCATATACAGGTAAGGCCTGGGGCCCTTGTCAGACCCACTTGCCAGGGTGGAAGGGGAGCCTGATCACCTCCCAGAGAACTTTTAGAGGTGTCAGAGGTAGGGATTCCCAGAGAGGGAATGTAGTAACCTCTGGTCTGAATGTGTGAGTGAATGTGCAGCCCAAGGTGGTCCTCCAGTTGGGACTGATCTGTGGCTCCACGGCAGGCACCCTTAAGGTAGCCAAAAGCCTATGGAGTCTGAGTGGGCCCATCTGCGATTCTGTGGTGAACAGCATACAGTCCATGGTGGCATCAGAATAGTTTCTGATTATAAATCACAAAGCTGAGACCAATACGGCTAAGCATCAACTAAGTTCCTTGGGGACACAGACGGCCATCTGACTGTTATCCTCATTAGATGGGGCACCCCTACCCCTCTGTCTTTGTGACTTCATCTCACAGGAACATTATGGGATCAGGACAGAGCAAAACAGGGGTTTTTGAGAGACCATGGAATTAAGATGACCTCCAGAAAGTTAAGGATGCTATGTGAGTTGGAATGGCCTACTTTTGGTTTAAGATGTTCCTCGGAAGGAACCTTAGATGTCCCAGTGGCCCACCGCATCTGGTGTATTGTCACTGGAGATCCAGGTCACCCTGATAAGTTCCTGGTTAGAGATTGCCCAAACCCTTCCTCCTTGGGTGCGATTTACCTGCAACAAACAGGGACAGGCTAGGGACTTAGTCTCCTTGACAAAACCGCCCTAGGAAAGGTCAACAGAAGTCCCAACCTCCACAAATTCTCACCAGTGATCCAGAGGAAGAACCAATCTTGCCCCGCCATAGGAACCCCTTGGCTCCTGATACTCTGTCACCTTCAGTCTCCCCACCACCTCCGGACTTGGCCAGATTGTGCCCTTGGCCAGAGGCAATTGCTCTCCAGACGCCAGTCCACATCCGGCATTACCAAAAGGCTCTCCTCCAGGGGATCCAAGCAGGGGCTAAGAAGCCCATGAATATGCCCAGCAGCAAGGGGAATCCTCTGGGGATTATTAGGAGAGGCTATCCGAGGCTTTCCGCATTTACACCCCATTTGATCCCAAGGCACAAGAGAGCTGCCAAAAGGGGGGAGGTACAGAACCTCCTTAGCAAGGGATCAATGTGCCAACTGCAGGGAGAAAGGACATTGGAAGAATAAATTCTTAATAGGGGAAAGTCCCAGATGCCCAGTGGATACACAGAAGAACCCTGTGGAAAAGACCTCATAGGCCTAGCAGGAATAGATTCAGATTCAGGGGGGCCAGGCCCACTTCCTCTTAGCCCCCATGAGCCCACAGTCAAAATGAAAGTAGGGGGCCAAACCATGACTTTTATTGTCAACAGTGGGGCTGAACATACTGTGGTCACCTCCCACATGGCCCCTTTTAGCAAGAAGACTGCAACCATCTTTAGGGCACAGGGAAACAGGCAGTGCAGCAGCCCTCTGCCAAGCCCATCAATGTAAACTTGGGGGCCACACGGTACAGCATGAATTCCTCTACCTACCTGAGTGCCCTATCCCTCTCCTTGGCTGGGATATATTCTCAAAACTGGGGCCCCAAATAACCTTTGAGTGAAGGGGACACGCCAGCCTCCAATTAGATCCAAGAAGAGAAGAATCAAGCCCACTTACAATGGCAATCACTGCACTAAGAGAGAAAGAATTGAGGCTGTTCTGCCCCCAGGCCCAACTGAGCAGCCTGCGCAAATACAGGACTGCCTTCCCCATTGTATAAGCCAAGGACAACCCCCCAGGACTTGCCCACAACCAGGCCCCTGTCATCGCAGAGTTAATTCCTGGGGCTCAATTGCAGAGACAGCGGCAATACCCTCTCTCACAAGAGGCAAGGGCAGGCATCCAAGAACACCTGACCAGACTCAAAGAAGCAGGCATTCTTGTGGAATGCCAATCACCCTGGAACACCCCACTCTTGCCAGTCAAGAAGTTGGGAGAAGGATACCAATCAGTTCAAGACCTATGAGCTATCAACAAAATGACTGTCTCCTTGCATCAGGTGGTCCCAAACCTGTAAATGCTCCTCAGCCAGATCCAAGGATCTGCCAGCTGGTTTACCTGCCTAGACTTAAAAGGATGCCTTCTTCTACCTCCACTTGGCCCTCCCCAGAGCCAATCCTTGTTTGCCTTCAAATGGACCAAACCAGACACGAGGCATCAGATTAAAATGACTTGGATGTGACTCCTACAGGGGTTTAAAAACTTGCTTACCCTCTTTGGGAAGGCACTGGCTGGAGACCTTGCCAGCTTTCCAAGGGAAGTCACATGCTCCACCCTTCTCTAGTATGACCTCCTCCTTGCCAGCGATACCGAGAGAACTGTACAGAGGGCACAAGGGCCCTCCTCCAACTCTTGTCAGACTTAGAATATTAGGTCTCATGGAAAAAGTCACAGATATGCCAACAGCAAGTCCAATACTTAGGCTTCCTCCTCACCCAAGGGAAAAGAGCACCAGGGCCAGAGAGAAAGAGGTCATCACCTCCCTACCCCAACGCCAAACTAAGAGGGGGCTATGATAATTCCTGGGGGCTGTGGGATTCTGCCAAATCTGGATTCTCGGATTCTCAGCAATGGCAAGACCCCCCTACAATCTCTTGGTAGGGCCGGATCAAGAACCCCCTGTCTGGACAGAAGAGGCAAAGTTTGCCTTCCTAGCAATAAAGGATATCCTAGGGCAGGCATCAGCCCTTGGCTTGCCAGGTATGGAACATCTTTGTGCACAAGAAGGAAAAGGTTGCCCTTGGGGTTCTCACACAGACTGTTGGCCCCTGGCAGTGGCTAGTGGCCTACCTGTCCAAAAAGCTGGACCCAGTTGCAGCAGGATGGCTGCACATCTTAGGGCGTTGGCGGCAATGATTCTACTCATTAAAGAGGCAGATAAGCTTGCCCTGGGACAAGAACTGCATGTTAAAGTCCCCCATGCCGTTGTACAGTGGGCACTAGAAAAGCGGGTTATGCAGTGATGACCACAGATGAGACCCTAGAAGCTGACACCCTACCCACAGGATGGTCAGCATAATGGACTGAATTCCATGCCCTAGTCCAGGCCCTCACCATCAGTGAGGGCAAATGAATCAATATCTATACTGACTCCTGGTATGCCTTCTCTACTGTACACATACATGGGGCAATCTAAAAAGAGACAGGCCTCCTCACCATGGTATGGAAGACCATCAAAAACAAGGAGGAAATACTAAAGCTCCCCAAAGTCATCCGGCTTCCAAAAGAAGTTGCAGTTCTACACTACAAAGGACACCAGAAGGGAGACGACCCTACAGCATGAGGGAATAGTCTAGCAGACAAAGCAGCCAAGATAGCAGCTAATAAAGAGGTAGACATAGCTCCCTCCCTTACTATGGCCCTGACGCCCCCGGCAGAAACCCCTCCACTCAGATACACTAAAAAAGAAAATAAATAGGCTGAGGTCGAAGGGGCTATCCAGACCAAGAAAGGATGGTGGAAACTGCCAGATGGAAGCATCTTCATCCCAGCAACAATGGGAGGGCATCCAGACAGTGATAAAAACTGCATCAGAGGCCCTCCTCAAAAAACAATATTACATCACTCTAATTATGTGAGACTTGTGCCAAGAATAATGGCAGATTCATGCTGTGACTCCCACCAGCAGTCCAAAGAATAGGAACTACCCTGTTTGGCCCCCTAGTGATAGTCTGTACACACTCTGTATAGGTCGAAGCCTTCCCAACCAGGATGGAATGGAGCCGGGAAGTAGCTAAAGTCCTCCTGAAAGAAAGTGTTTCCCCCTTCAGCTTACCAGCCATAATCCACAGTGATAATGGGCCTGCATTCATGGCGGACATTATACAAACTTTCACCAACCCCCTTAACATCACTTAGACCAGCCTCCAAGTTCAGGGAAAGTAGAGCAGATGAGTCACACCCTCAAGGGAACCTCAGCCAAGTTCTGTCAGGAAACAGACCTCCCGTGGCTGGACCTGTTGCCCCTGGCCCTCCTGAGTGTCTGTTGCACACCAGGAACTCAAGGTTTCTCTCTCCCCTTTTGAGCTAATATTTGGCATGCCCCCTCCATGTCTAGGGAGCCTACCAGTGAACCTACACAAAATAGGGGATAAGGGAATAAGAGAACAACTTTAAGCTTTAGGAGCTACCCTAAATAAGTTACAACGATATACTATAGAGAAGGCCCCAATCTCTTTAGGATCCCCCCTAAAGTCCCCTTCTCATCAGGGGACTCAGTCTGGGACAAAGATTGGGGAAAAAAAAGACCCTTTCAAACCACAGCGGACTGGGCCTCATATGGGTATTCCCACCACCCTACTGCTTTCAAGGTCACAAGTATCACTCCATGGGTCCGCTACTATAGACTCAAGAGGGCCAATCCTGAGGAGCCCCAGACCTGGAAGACTGACCAAGTCTGATGAACCCACTCAAAGCGACCTTCTGGAGAGTCCTAGATTCTTAGGATCTTGAGCCCTGCTCTAGCCACACCCTGGAAGCTGTCTGGTCTAAGCATGACAGAAGCTTGAGGAATCCCTGGTCCGGTAAAATAAATAGACTGTCCTTACTCCTTGCCATCGGATTGGCAGAGGTTTCCCCAGAAAGCTGGGGAAACAGCAAGAGGTTCCTGTTCACACTCACCTTCCTCTTATGTGTAGGATGTTTTGTTGGTATTGGCTGCCTCTATTCTGGGCCCCAGTTGTAAACCTTCAGCCCTAAGACCCAGGCTAAATGAGCGATGTTGCTACCTGTCCTCCGAGGGGCAGGAATAGCCATGGGGAACAGGGACTGGCATAGGAGGCATAGACTCTTCTGTGGGACTAACAAGTGGCCAACTCCCTAGTGTCCTTCCAGAGCCAAGTAAGTTTCTTGGCACGAGTTGCCCTCCAGAACAGACAGGCACTTGACCTCCTCACTGCCAAGAAAGGGGACACCTGCATCCTCCTCGGAGAAGAATGCTGTTACTTTGAAAACCAGTCCAGAATACTCACAACCTAAGTCAGGGAACTAAGGGAAAGGACCAGCCCATAATAAATAAGATGATGTCCTCCAGGACAGCCTAGATCTGTTTAAAGGGGCATCAAAGTGGGGAATGATAGGGAAAAATTATAAGATAGCCAACAGTACTGATAGGGGAATTCCAGTCCCTGGTCGAAGACTCTCCTTCCAAGTTCTTCCTACCCTGCTTGCCACGGGCCAAATTCCTACTAATGCAGAAGTAACAGACTATCAACTGTTCCCTCTGCTTAAGCTTGGGACTCAGAACTCTGGAGAGTGATCTTCTCTGAACCTGTGGGTGTGAAATAAACCTCCTGCCTTCCGAGATCTCTTGAGTGCTGCTTGGTTCTTCCGCCAGGTGATCCAGACCAGGTTCCGTAACAAATAAACAAAAATTTACATCTATGGAGTCTACAGAAAGTTGAATAGTGGTCCCAAAGGTATCAGGTCCTAACCCCTGGAATGTTACTTTATTTGGAAAAAAGGTTTTCACAGATGTGATTAAGTTTAAGTTAAGGATCTCTAGAAGAGCAGATTACCCTGTTTTATCTGGATGGGCCCTAAATGCCATCACATGGATCCATCAAAACAGAGGGAGATTTAACACTGTGGAGAAGGCGATGTTAAGACAGAGGCAGGGGCACCTGGGTGGCGCAGTCGGTTAAGCGTCCGACTTCAGCCAGGTCACGATCTCGCGGTCCATGAGTTCGAGCCCCGCGTCAGGCTCTGGGCTGATGGCTCGGAGCCTGGAGCCTGTTTCCGATTCTGTGTCTCCCTCTCTCTCTGCCCCTCACCCGCTCATGCTCTGTCTCTCTCTGTCCCAAAAATAAAATAAAATACATTTAAAAAAAAAAAAAAAAGACAGAGGCAGAGATCAGAGTGCAGCTATAAGCCAAGTCACCAGAAACTGGAAGAGGTGAGAAATGGATTTTTCCCTAGAGCCTACAGAGGGAGTGTGGCCCTCATGACAATTTGAATTTAGCCCAATGAAAATGATTTCAGACTTCTGACCTTCAGAAATACGCAACGATAAATTCTGTTGTTTTATGCCACCAAGTTTGTGGAAATTTGTCACAGCAGCCACAGAAAATGGAGTCCCAGGAGAAGAATATGAGAACAGTGTTCAATGTAAAAAATGAGAGATAATGAGATTGACTTGGGATATGGATCTTGAGGAAATGATGATCAATCACCACAGATAAACGAAGCAAAAGGACTTCATTTAACATTGAAAAGGACTTCATTCAAATAACACAGATTTATTTTCATATTATATTATCAATATTATATTGTTCACGGATTTTTTTTCCCACAGGTGAGCTGCCTGCTCTAATGTAAGGGTCCGTTAGGAAACTACAGCAATTTTGGAAGTAGTTAAAAACTGGGGCACCTGGGTGGCTCAGTTGGTTAAGCAGCCGACGCTTGGTTTCAGCTGGGGTCATGATGTCACAGTTAATGGGTTCAAGCCCCACATTGGGCTCTGCACTGACAGCATGGAGCCTGCTTGGGATTCTCTGTCTCCCTTTCTCTCTGCCCCTCCCCCATTCATGCTCGCTGTCTCTCTCAAAATAAATAAACTTTACAAACAAACAAACTGAATTTTGAAACAGAACATCAGAGCATAGGAGAAAGCAGTAGAAAAAGATCTACTGATTCAATCCAAAAATGGTGAGCGAAGAATTAGGATGCACAGATCTCCTGGTGTTTTACAAGGACTGGATCCATGAGCCTCTATTTCAGGGAGTATATTAACAGGTGGGTTAGTCTTGTGAGCAACTGGGGCTCAATTCCATGAGGCAGAAAGTTTGAAGAAATGTTAATCATTTTCACTAATATTCCACTTTGGGGTTCTGGTCTTCCATGAACTGGCAGAAGTCTGCCTTGTTTAAAGGGAAGTCCCATATCCACAGTCTTCCTATATAGTGAATGTTTGCTTCTCAGTTGACCTATCTCAGTGTCTATTGCAGAGCTAATTGTAATGTATCATTTTTTCATGATCTAATCATGCTGAAATGGATTCTCACAGTTATGATGTCTGGGTGTGTGTATGTTTAAAACCTGATTTGCCTACTTTGTTATAAGGGCAACACATTAGATGGCTTGTATGTACATTTATTTAGGTTTTGTGTGTTTCTGATATTTTAATGAACTTATTAATTAAAACAACAATGAATGCACATTTAGATATTATGATTATAAGAAAGGCATCATTAGCTCAGATACTTAAATTGTGCCCTCACCTCTTGAACAATTCTGTACAATGGTTTGTATCTGCAGGGGTGTGTGTTTGCTCATCCTCAGTTTTATTTATCTTTCATTCTTTTTGGCACAACTATTTCACAGATTATGGTTTAGAAGTGTGGCTATCTCCTATTTTCATAGGCAATGGAGTTTTCTTCTTTGTTTTTCTTTTGCATTCAGTATTTCTCCAGCAAAAGCATGAGGAATTTACTTTTCCATCTTCAACAACAATCTAAATGTGATCATGTGCCCAGTAACTAATGGTTCTTGCAGTGGAGACTAATATATGTGTATCTTATTTCCATGATATCATAAAAGGGTGCTCCTAAGTCCACGGGCCTGAGAATTAAAGGGTTTTAAATATTGATTTCCTGGATGCTAATGAAGAAGATGTCATCTGATTTACGTGAGAGATAATAGCATTACTGCCAAAGAGTCAAAAGAACCATATTCTCTGGCTTCTTATTCATAAATTGTCCTTTTTTAATTATAAACTGGAATGAAGATATTCTGGATCATATGGGAAGTTAGCACAAGCTTCAATTTTGAAATTCCAATATAATATATATGTAGCACTGACATTTAGGAGGAATGATGTTAAGTCATGAAAACTATGTTTTATCTATTTTGGCTCATAGGGCTGGTTCCAATTTATTATCAGGTAATTCATAGCTCTTACTTCTACCTTTATGCCTTGCTTTGAAATCTCCATTTCTTTGATCATAATAAATGAATGTCTTTAAAAGCAATATATTAAAGGGTAAATCTCAGAAAGAAAAACCTCCACAATTAAGTCCCCCCAGCCTCCACCATATACGCACCATTACGTTCATTTCTCACACTGGTACAATCAAACAACATACTGTTTATATTGCCTCCTATGCCTATTCTTACTGTTTGCATGTTAAATAAGATGTTGTTTCAATAATTAGATAACCTTTTTTCGATAGTTATATAGCGGTGATGTCTATAAGATTTTCTAACTAGACACTAGACAGAGTCCCACAGAAATAAGTTCACACAGAAGAGAACAAAAAAAATAAAAATCTTATATTTTACAAAGAAATATCCCTCTTCAATATATGAGAAATATAAAGCTGATACGGGTAAGGACTTTTCCTTTATGTCCTCGATATATAGAATGTCAGTGAGATCACTGTAGCATTTCAGACACTCATGAAATATTTTTTGAATGAAAGAATGCATGACAAACAGAACAATACCTCATACCTACATAGTATTTTAGGTTTATAATCTGTAATTAATAAGTCATATTAATTTACATATTTGAACCACAGAACAACTTTGTTTTAGCGATTGCTAGCCCTAGGTCACAAATGAGAAAATCCCATTTAAGTGGCAGCCCTAACTAGGCATGAACATGTATATTCCAGCACTTGGTGCAAAGCTGGACCACAGGGATGTGGTTTCTTAAAGGTGCTCACTAGATGAAAGCTAGGGGGTCATAAGAAAATAATGACAAATAGAGTCATCTATTGTTATGACAGTCAAACAAAAGAAGAGAAATGTATCACATTATTAAATGTAACATCAATAATTGCTATTTTAAGATCACAAATAATAGCCACTACTCCTAGGAAGTTGCGTTGTTTCTTTCTAGAGAATATAGGCTTTTGTCTGACAGAATACCTGAATAAGCAAATATAAGATCATGCATTGAAAAGAGACAGCAAAACAAAGTGGTAATTTCTCCATTATGAATTCATAAGGACAAGTAATAAAAGGGAGACATTTTCAAAGTAAAGTAAGAACAAAAAGGAGAGATTTACCAATAGGGTAAACAGGGACTGTTCTACCTGACTACAGAAACCTATTAGTAAGATGTTCCTAGGGGTAGGCTTAACTAAAAGAGTTTTTTAAGTGCAGCAACACAGCCCCCTTTGCACTGTACCACATCTTTATTAAAACCTACTACACACAAATGGTTAGTGTGCTTTCTGTTCTGTGAAGGCCTGGAAAGACTGCTCTGTGACCTGTGGAGCAAGAGAAGAACATAGCTAAATGATGTGAAATATGAATAATAAATCAAAAGCAAGAAAAATTTTTACTATAAAAGATCTTCTTATAATCCTTCTGAAATTCACATTCACACTTCACAAGATAAGGGAAGCACATTTTATTTCCCATGAAATGCAGAATAGAGGATTTATACCATGAAAACATACGAAAATATAAAACTGGTAAAGGTAAATATATAGTCAAATTCAGAATACTCTAATACTATACTACAATGGGAGAGTGTGTTAATCATTAACTATTAAAAGGTTAAAGGAGAAATGTATTTACAAACAATTATAGCTACAACACTTTGTGAAAGGATACACAATATAAAATAACACTTTGTTAAAGGATACACAATATAAAAGATCTAAGATAAGAGAAATAAAAGGTTAAAGTTTTTTATGTGATCAAAGGTAAATTGCCATCAACTCAAAAGAGACTGCTACATCTATAAGATGTTTGATGTGTAACCAGAAAGCAAAAACCTATAGTAGATACACAAAAGACAGAGGAGGGAATCAAAGCATACCATCAATTCACAAAGGGAAATAGTAAGAAAGGAACAAAGGAATTAAAAACTATCCAGAAAACAATTAACAAAATGATATTAGTAAATCCTTACCTATGAATAATTACTCTAAATGTAAATGAAAAAAATTCTCCAATCAAAAGATAAAGAATGATTGAATGGATCAGAGAAAAAGACCAATTATATGTCACCTAGAAGAGACTTATTCAGCTTTAAGGACACAGAGAGACTCAAAGTGAAGGGATGGAAAAAGATGTTACATGCAAATGGAAACCAAAACAAAACATAGTTGTCTGTACCCATAACATACAAGATTGATTTCATGTTAAAAAACTATAACAAGAGGGGCGCCTGGGTGGCTCAGTCGGTTGAGTGCCGACTTCGGCTCAGGTCACGATCTCGCGGTCTGTGAGTTTGAGCCCCGCATCGGGCCCCTGTGCTGACAGCTCAGAGCCCGGAGCCTGTTTCGGATTCTGTGTCTCCCTCTCTCTGACCCTCCCCCATTCATGCTCTGTCTCTCTCTGTCTCAAAAATAAATAAACGTTAAAAAAAAAAAACATAACAAGAAATGTAGCACATTAATATACAATGATAAAGGAGTTGATCAATTCATCAAAAGGATGTAACAATTGTAAATATTTATGTATCAAACAATGAAGCACCTAAATGTACTAAGTAAATACTAACATATCTAAAGGAAATAAATGAACAAAGGACACTAATAGTAGAGGATTTCAATACTCTACTTTTAACAGTGGGTGGGTCATCCAGACAGAATATCAGTAAGGAAACAATGGACACAACCATTCTAACAGCAGCAGAATACACATTCTTCTCAAACACACACGGAACTTCTCAAAGACAGATGATATTAGTCATAAAACAAGTCTTAGCAAATAATGTAAGACAAATCATACCAAGTATCTGTTTGGATCAAAATGGTATGAAACTAGAAATTGATAAAAGAAGGAAAACTGGAAAAATTCACAAATATGTGGACACTAAACAACACACTCCTGAACAACCAATGCGTCAAAAAAATTGTTTTAAAGAAATAAAAAAATATATTGAAGTAAATAAAAATGGAAACACAACATACCAAAATGTATGGGCTGCAACAAAAGCAATTCTAAGAAGGAAGTTTATAATGATAAACACCTACATTAAGAAAAAAGCAAGGGATGCTCAGTTGGTAGAGCATGTGACTCTTGATCTCAAGGTGATGAGTTCAAGCCTGACACTGGGTGTGGAGCCTACATAACGAAGAAAAAAAATGGAAGTGAAAAAACCAAGATCTCAAATAATCTGACTTTTTATCCCAAGGAGCTAGAAAAACAAGAGCAAACCAAGCCCAAAGTTGTGAGAAGGAAAGAAATAACCAAGGCAAGAATAGAAATAAGTGAATAGAATAACAGAATAGAAATAGACACCAGAAAAACAATAAAAAAGATCAACAGAATTAAGAAGTGATTTTTTGGAAAAGATACAAAACACTGACAAATCTTTAACTAGACCAGAAAAAGAAAAGAGAGATTCAAGTAAATAAAATAAAAAAATTAAAGGAAAAATTACAACTGGTTAACACAGAAATACAAACATCATAAGAGACAACTATGAAAAATTAAATGTCAACAAACTAGATACACTGGAATAAACAGATAAATTCCTAGAAAGATAAAAGCTACTAAGCCTGATTCATGAAGAAATAGAAAATCTGAACACACCAATAATGAGTAAAATATTGAACCAGTAATCAAAACCTCCCAACAAAGTAAAGCCCAGGAGCAGATGATTTGCCTGGTGAATTCTACCAAACACTGTATTAAAGATACTACCCAGTATGGTAAAGGCAAGAAAAAGAAATAAAATACATCTAGATTGTAAAGAAAAAATTAAAACTGCCTTTATTCATTTATAACACTGTCTATTTAGGGAACTATATTAAAAGAGATATGTGTGACACTGTAACTCTAAAATATTACTTAGGGAAATAAAAGAAAACTAAATAAATAAAAATTTGCTGTGTTTGTAAATCAGATGATTCAATATTCTGTCAATTCCCCCAAAACTGATAGATCCAAGCCAACTGTGATAAAAAAAATTCATAAATTTTTTGTAGAACTAAATAAGCTGATTTTATAATTTAAGTGGAAATGCAAAGAAAATACAACATCAAAGACGACTTCAGAGGAGAGTCTTTAAAACTTCCATAAAGATGGCATTATCTGATTTCAGTATTTATTATAACACTGCAGTTATAAAGACAGTGCTGCTCTGTCATAAATAAAGACATTAAATAAACAGAAGAGACACTAGAAATTAATATACACATGTTTGAACAACTGATTTCGGACAAAGGTGAAAAGACAATTTAGTGAAGACAGTACAGTCTTTTCAAAAAATAGTGCTGGAACATTTAGATATCCATATGCACTGACATGAACATCAACCTGTACCTTGCGATTTACAAGAATTGACTCAAAGTATATGCCAGACCTAAATGTAAAACCTCTATAAATTCCTAGAAGACAATATAAAGAAAAATATTTGTGACTTTGGATCAAAGATTTCTTACAGATAAAACTAAATGCAAGGTCCTTAAAAGAAATACATAATTGGCTTTCATAAAATGTAAAAATTTGCTCTACAAAACATCCTTTTAGAAGAACAAGCACACGCATTCATGTTCATGCACCCCAACCACACGCACAAACTGGGAGAATATTTACAAATCATATATCCGATTAAGTAGTTGTATCTAGAATGCATAAAGAATTCTCAAAATTCATTATTAAGAAGTTACAAATCACATATCTGATGAAGTACTTGTATCTAAAATACATAAAGAACCCTCAAAATTCATTATTAACACAACAAGCAATACAATGAAAAGAATGGGCAAAAGACTGTATAGACATTTGGCCAAAGAAGATAAATATTTGATAAATAAGCACTTAAAAAGATGTTCAACATCATTATTACGAGGAAAATACTAATTAAAACTGCAATGGATACCATTATTATTTGCAAGGCTAAAATTAAAAAGACAGCTCATACAGGTGTTAGCAAGAATGTGTTGGAACTGGAACTCCTATTCACTGCTGATGGGAATGTGAAGAGGTAAATGCACTGTGAAAAATAGTTTTGTGGTTTCTAAAAAATCGAACATACACCTACTGTATGATTTAGCCGTTCTATACCTAAGTATTCACCCAAAGAAAAATGAAAGTATGTCTGTACAAAGACTTGTACTTGAGGAAGCTACTCATGCATGCAACAAGAGGGATAAATCTCGAAAACATTATGTTGAGAGAAGGAAACCAGACACAAAATAGCACACACTGTTAATACTGTAGGATTCTTAATTTTTTTAATTTTTAAAAAATGTTTATTTTTGAGAGAGAGAGAGACAGAGTATGACCAGGGGAGGAGGGGCAGAGAGAGAGGGAGACACAGAATCCAAAGCAGGCTCCAGGCTCTGAGTTGTCAGCACAGAGCCCGACACAGGGCTTGAACTCATGATCAGAGAGATCATGACCTAAGCTGAAGTCAGATGCTTAACCGACTGAGCCACCCAGGCACCCTAATACTGTAGGATTGTATTTGTATGAATTTCAAAAACAGCCAAAACTCATCAACGATGATATAAACCAAAGCAATTGGTTCTATGGGGTCGTGCACTGTCAGGACAAGGGACAAGGGAATTTTGATGTGATGGAAATGTTCTGTATCTTTACTGGGATGGTAATTATATTACCATATAGTTGTTAAGCTTAACAAATCAAACATTTAAAAACTTGTGTATCTTTGTTTCATTCTGTGTCTCCCTCTCTCTCTTCTCCTCCCCTGCTCATGCTCTCTTTCTCAAAAACAAACATTTAAAAAAAATTTTTAAATACAAATAATAATAATTTGTGTATTTCATGATATATATGTATACATTTTACCTCGATTTTCAAAATATAATGTGCATTAAAAAAAATCTAACCTTTCATCATGACTTGCAAGGTCCTTACCTGATGCTGTCCCGGACCATCCCTCTGACCATCTCCTACCACTCTCTTTCTTGGCCAAATTACACTGCTTGAGCTGGTATGTTTCTTTTGGAATTTGAAATTAACTACAAGATACTAAAAATTAGAATTCTGTTTAGAAGATAGTTTTAGGACTATGTCTAACACAAGTCCTACCTGTCTGGTTCTCTGGAGGAAAGCACTGAGTCAAAGTCAAGAGAAGCCGATGGCCTCCTTGACTGTCATGTTTGTCATTTTTCTGGGGAACCTAAGAATGGAGCTTCTAGGCCACCTATAGAACTTCCCTAACATCTAACAATACAATACGGATCTGGCTTATTGCCAAACTGAAGGAAAAGAAATTTCCAGCACTATCATTCAGGGTGCTGGAGATATGTTTTCTTCCTCAAAGATTAATCAGAACCTTTTGGAAACCACTTGGAATAATTTTGCAGTCAATAGAGGATTTTGGAAAGGCCTACCTCTTTGTGGTTCATTAGAAAAATTGGCCTATCCTTTTTATTCAGAAAGGAAGAACTATACCAAATGTCTATTCTATAATCAACATTTACTGCTTTGTAAAGAAAAATCAAAGATGTTTAAATGATCTTTTCTAGGACATAAAGACCACTACTAAGATGAAAAACTTTTAGGGCCTAATAAACTACCTAACAGAACATTTTAGTCTTTATGACTTCATAAATGTAATAAATTTCTTGGTTTAGAGATTACAATACATTCTCTAATTTTAAATATTACAATAAATTCTCGTAATTGGGTACCATCGAGTAACGATAAGTTCTAGTGAGGCAACCATTCTTGATAATAGTAATAAAAATAATATAGATGGCACTAATAACTTAAATTTATGGAGTGTTTAATATGTTCTGGGCACTCTATTAAGTACTTCACATGCATGTACTCATTTAACCATCACCACACTCAATGAGGTGGTGGCTGTCATTGTCTACCTCTTTACTAAATAATTAAAAAGGACTAAATTTTACAAATTTATATAATGAATAAAAAAAGTAGGACTTGAGTTAGAGGTCTTCCTAACTCTAAAGCTTTTATTCTTAATCTTCATGTAAGTTTGTTCCTCATTCATTCTCCCGTTTATTCACTTTCTCAGCAAACTGTCTTGAATGCTTAGTATATGCTGGAGGTACAGTGCTTGAGGGTGGATACAAAGACAAAATCTTATTAAGAAACTCACAATAGGGAAGAAGTCAAATATAATACAATAAATAAGTCATGGGGATGAAAAGTACATCATAGGGAATATAGTCAATAATATTGTAGTAAACTTGTATGGTGACAAATGGTAGCTGCACTCATCTTGGTGAGCATTCTATAATGTATGGGATTGTCTAATCACTATGTTGTACACCTAGAAACTATATGATACTCTATGTCAACTACACTTCAATAAAAATCTAAAATAAAATAAAAATAATTACAGAAACCCTTTCTTATTATGAATACGATTATAGTTAATTTCCACCTAATTAAATGTTGTTTGGTAAAGAAAATGTTTAAGGGAAAAATTGTTAATTCACACAAAAGTTATGATACAATGTGAGTGTACATGTTAATAATGTAATGAGAGGGGCGCCTGGGTGGCGCAGTCGGTTAAGCGTCCGACTTCAGCCAGGTCACGATCTCGCGGTCCGTGAGTTCGAGCCCCGCGTCAGGCTCTGGGCTGATGGCTCGGAGCCTGGAGCCTGTTTCCGATTCTGTGTCTCCCTCTCTCTCTGCCCCTCCCGCGTTCATGCTCTGTCTCTCTCTGTCCCAAAAATAAATTAAAAACGTTGAAAAAAAAATGATTCAACAGAAATCTCTATTGGAATTACATTAAACCTGTAGGTTGTAATATTAAGTTTTCCTAACTACATATATAGTGTGTTTCTACAGTTTTTTTTTTATTATTTTAGTAGTTTTTAAAGTTTTATAATTTAGCTATAGAGACTTTATTTATCTTATGATAGGCTTATTCTTATATTCTTCTATGGTATTTCCACTACTGTAAACAGTGTCTTTTTATTTTTGTTTTCTAGGTGTTTGTTTTTGATGTATATAAATGATAACTCCATTCTGTAATTTTGCTAGAGTTAAGGATTCTTTTGCATTTTCTATGTGAATGATAAACATTATCTCCAAATAATTTTTTTGCTCTCTTATCCTATACTCCTAATAGTTTTTTTCATTTCTTCTTATACTACCTAGGGCCTCCAATAAAACGTAGAATAGTTGTAGTAATAGTGAACAAACATACTTGACTTGTCTTACAGGATACTGCTCCTATTGTTACCCTATTTAAGAAAATGTTTGCTCTAGATTTTCATGAATTTTTTTTTCGTTAGGCTTTAGAAATCCCCACGTATCTAACATACTAAGTGTTTTAATTTTTTTGTTTGTATTGTAATAGCGTATTAAATCACATATTGAAAGCAAATGCCTTTTCTGCATCTATCATACTCTGAGGCTTTGGTAATGTTATTGATTAAAACCCATTTGGCTCCCTGAGACTAGTTCTCAGGGTTTTTGACTCTGCCTTCTGTAAATTTGGTTCCAGCCTTTGAGTTACTTGTCTTCTAGGAGAAATGGTCCATATTTGCATGTGAGTAGTTCTCTCAATTTTCTCCCCATGGAAGGATGGGGACCAAGACACCTCTTTTCATTTGAATAGTCTCTCTCCTTTTCAGCCCAAGATAGCACAAATCCTTTAAAAATTTGTGGGCTTACTGCATAGTAGATATAATCCACTACATTAGACACAAGCCGCTCCTATACATATCTTTGATCCAGGCTCATTTCTACTGAAAAGTCAAGGAGCTATGAGGCAATCCCCTTTTACTTCCTTGAAGCTCTTTTGTCTAGCTGAGAAGCTATAGAGGCCACCACAAATTTCTCAAAGACAGACTCAGAGTTGCATCCATGACTTAATCTGATCTCAACTAGATTTTTAAATAAAATCACTTTAAAACTCTTGCTTGAAGGACTTAAGCCAATTTTAGTGGTTAAATAAAGAAAATGGGGGGGAAAAAAGCTGATTCCCATGAAAAAATATAAACATTTGAATAGGAGGTAAATGAAAAAAGGAAAATTATAGTTTTTTAAATGGCAGTAAAGATGACACATCACTCATGGGTTGGTTAATTTTGCCTCTTAATTTTCAAATGTAAGAACATTTGGGTGGGAAGACAACCTGATTTTTTTTTTTTTTACCTTATGAATTATAAATTGTTTCTAAGGGGCCGAGTCACTGTCTGTATTCTTCCTTTCTTCTATCAGCTTCTGAAAGGATCAGTTACAGAGCCTCTACATTAAGATCAGCTCTTTATGTAAAGAGTCTGTACTATACCAATTATTTTCTCCTGACAAAATGCCTCTGGACCAACTAAAGAAGGGAACAGGATCTCATTTAAAACTGTGATCATTAACTGCTGAAATGGATTAATTAAAGTGGGTTTTTTTACTTGCACTATTTAATTCTCATAATAATCACTGATACATTTTAAAAACTCAATTGATGGCTTTTAAAACCAAAAGAAAAATCAATATTCATTTAAATTCATGGAAAGAAAGACTGTTTCTGGACAAATTAAATGTTTAAGAAAGAGACTCACAAATCTATTTAAATGGAAAGATCAGCCATAGAAACTTAAAGTAAATCAAATGCTAACCGGCCATGGCTATTTCATTATCTCCAAGTGAAAGGCCATCTCTGGAAATTGTGTGCTTATGATTAATATAATTTACATGGCCTTTTACTAACCTGCCAAATGTCTGCAGAAAAATGAACAACTACCCAAATCTTCCTTTCACAGGTAATAAGAGACAAAGGTTATAAAAGTTTTGTCAGAAGGAATTCATTTATTTAACATATTTGTAGGGCACCTACCAGATGCCAGACGAGGCCCTGAAAATAACTAAACTCTGTGTCAATGGAAGGCTTTTGTATGGGAGAAGAAAGACAGTGAAGATGACTGCAATTCAAAAAGTATACTTTCATTGTAACTTAGAATAAAGAAACTAATTTCAGAAGTGTACCGATTTTATGCAATTCATAATGTAAAACTTTCTTTTTTTAAATAGTTTAAACCAAATGAGGTATTAAAAATTGTTCTAAATGTAGATTAATGGTGAATTTTATACCTACAAAGAATAACTTTTTTACTATTTATTAGGAATTCAAATTTGTTTATTTAATGCTCTATCATTGCTCATGTCATAAGAGGTTTATAGATGTATTTATTTATAATGAAGCCCAAAGACACTACTTAAACTAAGAGACAGTTAGTTGATGTGGATTGTAGTTTTAGTATGGCATTAATTAACATTTTTGTCTTGGAATTCCTCTATGCCAGATGTCAACAAACTTGCTATAAGGGGTCAAGTACTAAAATTTTTAGGTGAGGGCCATTCTCTGTAGCAACTACTCAATTCTGTAGTTGTAATCAGAAAGTGGTCATAGACAATGCATAAACAAGTGAGTATAGGGGCGCCTGGATGGCTCAGTCCGTTAAGCGTTGGACTTCGGCTCAGGTCTGATCTCACTGTTCATGAGTTTGAGCCCCGCATTGGGCTCTGTGCTAATAGCTCAGAACCTGGAGCCTGCTTCAGGTTCTGTGTCTCCCCTTCTCTGTGACCCTCTCCTGCTCACACTCTGTCTCTCTCTCTCTCTCTCTCAAAAATAAATAAACGTTAAAAAAAATTGTAACTGTGATCTCCTAAAACTTTATTTCAAAAACATAAGGTGGGCTGGCCTTGGCCTGTAGGACATAATTTGCCAATCTGTGATATATATGAGAGATACATTTTCTTTATTATCAATTACAAAATCTCTCCTTTTTTGCATTTATTTTATGTATTAACTCCTTATTCTATTTAGTCCTTTTTTATTCTTTTTCAAAAAGTCATTGTAAACCTCAAATACAATTGATATTTTCATAAAGCATTTTTCATCATACCTTAATAATTATATACTTTAACTCTTAATTTCTTGTGAATTAATGACAGCTTTTATTACTACATGATACCATACCCGCACAAGGTTATACATTTTGCTTCCAGTAGCTTCCATTGAAAACCTTAACTTTTATTCAAGACAGTATCATGTAACTTTGGAATATCAGACCAGGAAAAGATAGGTAAAAGGATTTTTCCCGGGCTTAGCCAGCAATAGAAACTCCTGAAATTATCCTAACGTGCAGGATGTGGCTCTTAATACTATACCATAATAATTTGGAAGCTGACCTTATTTATTAACGTGCATCACTTTCAGTTACATTCATAGTTCTTTTCATTTCTTGGTAAGATCTCTATATCACTGAAGTAATTTCGGCAAACATTATTTTACTTCTCTTGATAAACATAAAAGGTAAGTGCTTTTTTAATATTATTCTCTGTAGTTGACCATATAATTTGAATCCTTCATAATTAAAGTGATATAAGAATACAGCATGGATCAAAACAACATTTAGACTCTTTTATATAAAGGGAATATTAGATGTATTTCTTGATACTTTACATAGTAAAACCTAGAACTTGATTGCCATAACTTATAACATATTCCCCTTCATAATCATATCATTTTCCTTAATAATTATAGCATTTTCTTTTGACAAAATGTTTTCAAGTTATTTTGGGGTTAAAAAAACAGAGTGCCACACAAAAAAATTCCTAAATCCTAAGGCATCGTATGTTTGTTTTTTCACATTGTTTGGTGTGACTAGTAAATCAAGACTATATATGGTCAACAATGTCACATTTTTGTAGAACAGTTCTGATAAAAAAAAAAAAAATTTAGTATTCATATCAAGGAATCCTTCCTAATTTTTACATTAAAATTTTTTTTTAAATTAAAACAACAAGTTAATACAATTATCCCAAAAGAGGTATTTTTTAAAAGCTCTCGAATTTATGTTTTTTCCTATGTCTTCTGATGTTTAATTGATTTTCTAAATTGTATTTTCCTCCCAGGAAACAACATCTACAAAGATCTTATTTTTAATGTTTATTTATTCTTGAGAGAGAGAGAGAGAGCATGAGAAGCGGAGCGGCAGAGAGAGAAGGAGACACAGAATCCGAAGCAGGCTCCGGCTCTGAGCTGTCAGCACAGAGCCTTACGCGGGGCTCGAACCCACAAACTGCGAGATCATGATCTGAGCCAAAGTCAGACACTCAACTGAGCCACCCAGGCACCCCTTAAAGATCTTATTTTTAAATCAAAGCTAAGTTTATATGCATGTGTGTAGAAATATTCTTTTCTCTTAATTCCTAAGTAGTTGTTTTTTTTATTACAAAGATTTTAGCAATCAATAATATAAAGATTGGCTTATCCATTCATATTTGATTTAAATAAGATGAAGAATCAAGTATAATTTTATTTATTTATTTATTTATTTATTTATTTTTTAATTTTTATTTTTGGGACAGAGAGAGACACAGCATGAACGGGGGAGGGGCAGAGAGAGAGGGAGACACAGAATCGGAAACAGGCTCCAGGCTCCGAGCCATCAGCCCAGAGCCTGACGCGGGGCTCGAACTCACGAACCGCGAGATCGTGACCTGGCTGAAGTCGGACGCTTAACCGACTGCGCCACCCAGGCGCCCCAAGTATAATTTTAGAGTTAAGATGGAGGAGTAGTAGAAGGACACTATGCTTGCCTCATCCCTCAAACACAGCTAGATAAATATGAAATCATCCTGAACACCCAAGAAATTGATGTAAGGACTGAAAGAACAAACTGCACATCTAGAGGGAGAAAAATGGCCACATCGTGGAAGGTAGGAGTTTTGGAGAGATTTGGGAGAGATAAGAATTGTGGGTGCTGCAGAGGGGAGGGAGCCCTGATAGGGAGAGAGGAGAGGGAAAGAAAGAGGGAGAGAAGGCTGGGAAAAGAACAGATGATTTTCACAAGTTTTCATAAGCAGCAGAGCTCAAAATCTGAAGTTTTAGAAGTCCGTGCCTTTGCCTGGCAGGCCCAGTAGTACTCCTGTGGGGAAGGAAGGCAGAGGCGTGGGAGTGGACAGCATGGTCTGAGGATCTCTGGGTCTTCTTGGAGTGCATTTGGGAGAAGTGGCACTGCCTCCCTTTAACTAGCATAGCAGCAGAGGCAATTGTTGAAGGCAGCTAACTTGGAAGTCAACTTTTGGCCGTGCTTTACCATAAACCCCAAGCCCCCTGCACAGTCATGCAACTGCTTTTCTATGACAAACTGGCACTAGCCACAGCATGTTGAGATCCTCCTCCAGAGGATAAGCAGGGGTCAATGCCATGCCCTTAAAATTTAGAGTTCTTGAAACCCAGCCATGCAGCTGAAATAAAACACAGGAGTACTATGGCTCCAGGCAAGCAGATGGCTTGGACATACAGCGTAAAAGCAGGGTTCTGATGGAAGCCTGAGACACAAGAAGGGAGACTGTTCACTTATCTGTGAAGGCTTCCTGAACAGAGGCAGGTGTGAACCCCCCTCTCCAGGGAGGAGACAACAGGATGATGGAATCCACCCCCTCCACATTAGCATGGACAGACTTCAGTGAGCATCACAGTGCCCCCCATGGAGGCTGGAGCCACTTACACCAAGTCCTGCCCTACCATTCCCTGCAGGTGCATCTTTAGTAGGGCAAGTCATCCTGAGAACCTGAGCAGTACACCCCTCCCCAAGAAGATGAACACAAACTCCCAACATGCACCAAGTCTACTAATTATATAGAGTGCTGTAAAGCTTCATCACTGGTAGAAATATGATCAGGTTTATTTTAAAAAGTAGACCAAAGCATACCTACTTAAAACACCACACGTGGGACAAAGTCCACACACTCCCCATCGCAGGCAATGAGAAACTCTACAGAGGACTGACCTGAGGGAAAGAGCAGTCAAAACAACACAACAGCAGAGTGCACACTCTGATACAATTCCTGAAGTGCCAGGGGCTGGACAGTGGAGGACCTCTTCTCAATACAGCCATTACTCTGAGGAGCAAGATTTATTTATTTTTTTAGTTTAGTTTATTTATTTAGAGAGACAAAGAGAGACTGCATACGAGCCGAGGAGGGGCAGAGAGAGAGGGAGAGAGAGAATCCCAAGTAGGCTCTGTGCTGTCAGCACAGAGCCCAACTCAGGGCTTGATCTCATGAACTGAGAGATCATGACCCGAGCCAAAACCAAAAATTAGTCACTTAGCCAACAGAGCCACCCAGGCACCCCAGGAGTAAGAAATTTAATATGTTTTTCCAACACAAAAATACATAGTGACCTAGACAAATTGACAAGATGGTGAAATTCACGCCAAAAGAAAGAACAAGAAGAGATCACGACGACGGATTTAATTTATACAGATATAAGTAATATGCCTGAACCAGAATTTAAAACAACAATCATAAGGATACTAGCTGGGATCAAGAAAAGCAAAGACACACTAGAAAATTTCTTATGGCAGAGATAAAAGAACTAAAAACCAGTCAGGCTGAAATAAAAAATGTAACAATCAAGATGCAAAACTGACTGGATGTAATGACAACAAGGACAGAGCAAAGGAACAAATGAGTGATGTAGAAAATAAAATTATGGGAGCACCTGGGTGGATCAGTCAGCTAAGTGTCTGACTCTTGGTTTCAGCTCAGGTCATGATCTCAAGGTTCCTGAGTTCAAGCCCTGTGTTGCGCCTTACAGGTGGCAGTGCAGGGCCTGTTTGGGATTCTCTCTCTTTTTTCTGCTCCCCACCCCCCACCACTCATACTGTCTCTGTCTCTCTCAAAATAAATAAATAAACTTAAAAAAAAGATAAAATTAGAGAAAATAATTAAGCAGGAAAGAAAAGGGAAGGAAAGGTATTGGACCATGAATGTAGACTTAGGGAACTCAGCAACTCCATAAAGCATAATAATATTCCTATCACAGGAGTCCCAGAAAAAGAAGAGGGAAAAAGTGGCAGAAGGTTTATTTGAGCAAATTACAGTTGAAAACTTCCATGATCTTGGAAGGAAATAGACATTGAAATACAGGAGGCACAAAGAACTCCCATCAAATTCAACAAAAACTGATCAACATCAAAAAAATTATAGTAAAAATTTTAAACTATAGATATAAGGAAAGAATCCTGAAAGCAGCAAGGGAAAACAAACTACAAGGGAAGACAAATCAGTTTCACAGCAGATCTCTCCACAGAAATCTGGCAGGCCAAAAGGGAGTGGCATGATATATTCAGTGTGCCGAAGAGAAAAAATATGCAGCCAAGAATACTTCATCCATCAAGGCTGTCATTCAGAATAGAAGGAGAGATAAAGAGTTTCCCAAACAAACAAAAACTAAAGGAGTTCATGACCACTAAACCATCCCTGCAAGAAATATAAAAAAGGATGCTTTGGCTGGGAAAGAAATACCAAAAGCAACAAAGACTACCAAAGAAGAGTGAAAATCTCCAGAAACAGCAACTTTACAGGTAACACAATGGCACTAAATTTTTATCAATAATTACTCTAAATGTAAGTGGATTAAATGCTCTATCAAAAGACACAGGGTATTATATAGGATAAAAAAACAAGAATTATCTATATGCCACTTACAAGAGACTAATTTTTAGACCTAAAGACACTTCCAGATTGAAAATTAGGGGATGGAGAACCATCTATCATGCTAAGGGACCTTAAAGCCAGAGTAGCCATGCTTCTATCAGACAAACCATATTTTAAACCACAGACTATAACAATAGATGAAGATGGGCACTATATCCTAATTAAGGAGTCTATCAAACAGTAAGATCTAATAATCTCAACTTAGAAGCACCCAAATATATAAAACAATAACAAACAAAAAGAAACTCATTGATAATAATACAGTAATAGTAGGGGATTTCAACACCTCCCCCCCCCCCTTACAGCGACAGATCATCTAAGCAGAAAAATCAAAGAAACAATGGCTTTAAATGACACACTGAACTGGATGGACTTAACAGATATATTCAGAACATTTTACCTTAAAACACCAGAATACACATTCTTTTCAAGTGCACATGGAACATTCTCCAGAATAGATCACATGCTGGGTCACAAATCAGGCCTCAACAACTACAAAAAGACTGAGATGATATTTTGCGTATCATTTCTGAGGTCACAATGCTATGGAACTTGAAGATGAAACTTGAAGCCAACTATGAGAAAAAATTTGGAAAGAAATTTCCACACGTGGAGGTTAAAGAACATCATACTAAAGAATGAATGGGTTAACCAGTAAATTAAAGAAGAAATTAAAAAGTACATGGAAGTAAATGAAAATGAAAACATGACAGTCCAAAACCTTTGGGATGCAACAAGGCAGTTCTAACACAGAAGTGTTCTGCAATAGAGACCTATCTCAAAAAGCAAGAAAAGTCTCAATACACAGCCTAACTTTATACCTAAAGGAGCTAGAAGTAACAGCAAATAAAGCCTAGAGCCAGCTGAAAAAGGTAAATAACAAAGATTAGAGCAGAAATAAACAATATAGAAACAAACAAACAAACAAACAAAACCCAGGGGCACATGGGTGGCTCAGGTGGCTAAGCATCCAACTGTTGGTTTAGGCTCAGGTCATGATCTCACAGTTTGTGAGTTCAAGCCCTGCATCTGGCTCTATGCAGACAGCATGCAGCCTGCTGGGGATTCCTGCTCTCTCCCTCTATTTCTCTCTGCCCCTCCCTTGCTCATGCACAGGTGCTCTCTCTTTCAAAATAAATAAATAAACTTAAAAAAAAGAAACAAACAAAAAAATACAGTAGAAAAGATCAATGCAACTAAGAGCTGGTTCTCCGAAAGAATTAATAAAACTGATAACCCCCTAGCTACACATATCAAAAAGAAAAGAGAAAGGGCCAAAAGAAATAAAATCACAAACGGAAGAGGAGATCACAACCAAAACCACAGAAATACCATTATAAGAGAGTATTATGAAAAATTATGGGCCAACAAACTGAGCAATCTGGAAGAAAGAGACAATTTCCTAGAAACATACAAACTACCAAAAGTGAAACGAAGAAATAGATGATTTGAACAGACCCATAACAAGCAAAGAAACTGAATCAGTAATCAAAAATCTCCCAACAAACAAGAGCCCAGGGGAATTCTAGCAGACATATAAAGAAGACTTAACATGTATTCATCTCAAATTGTTCCAAAAAATAGAAATGGAAGGAAAATTTCCAAACTCTCTCTATGGAGCCAGGATTACCTTGATTCCAAAACCAGACAAACACTTCACTAAAATAGAGAATTATAGACCAATATCCCTGATGAAGATGGAGGCAGAAATTCTCAATAAAATACTAGCAAACTGAATCTAACAGTACACTAAAAGAATTTGTTACTACGAGTAAGTGGGTTTTATTTCTGGGCTGCAACGGTGGTTCAATATTTGCAAGTCAATCAATGTGATACACATTAATAAAGAAAAGGATAAGAACCATATGATCCTCTCAACAGATGCAGAAAAAGCATTTGACAAAATACAGCATCCATTCGTCATAAAAATCCTCAAAAAAGTAGGGATAGATGGAACATAACACATCATAAAGGCCATATATGAAAGACCCACAGATAATATACTCAATGGGGAAAAACTAAGAGCTTTTCCTCTACAATCATGAACAAGACAGCAATGTCCACTCTTACCACTGTTATTTAACACAGTAATGGAAGTCCTAGCCACAGCTAGCAGACAACAAAAAGAAAAGGCATCCAAATTGGCAAGGAGGAAGTCAAAATTTCACCATTCACAGATGACATGAAACTCTATGTAGAAAATTCGAAAGACTCCACCAAAAAAATTACTGGAATTGATACACGAATTCAGCAAAGTTGCAGGATAAAAAATCAATGCACAGAAATTTGTTGCATTTCTATACACCAATAATGAAGCAGCAGAAACAGAAACCAAAAAATTGATACAATTTACAACTGCACCAAAAACTGTAAGATATCCAGAAATAAATCTAATCAAAGAGGCGAAAGATCTGTACTCTGGAAACTATAAAACACTGATGAAAGAAACTGAAGAGAACACTAAGAAATGGAAAGACATTTCATGCTCAGAAATTGGGAGAAAAATATTTTTAAAATGTCTATACTACCCAAATCAATCTACATATTTAATATAATCCCTATGAAAATACCAAAGTATTTTTTACAAAACTAGGCCAAACAATCCTAAAATTTTTATGGAACCACAGAAGACTCTGAATAGCCAGAGCAACCTTGAAAAAGAAAACCAAGGCCGGAGGCATCACAATTCCAGACATCAAGTTAGATTACAAAGCTGCAGTGATCAAAACAGTACAATACTGGCACAAAGACAGACCGACCCACAGATCAAGAGAGCAGAATAGAAAACCCAGAAATGAACCCATAACTATAGGGTCAGTTAATCTTTCACAAAGCAGGAAAGAATATCCAATGGGAAAAAGATAGCCTCTTCAACAAATGGTGCTGGGAAAACTGGATAGCAACATGCAAAAGAATGAAACTGGACCACTTTCTTCCACCATGCACAAAAATAAATTCAAAATAGATAAAAGACCTAAATGTGAGACATGAAACCATAAAAATCCTAGACAAGAACACAGGCAGTAATCTCTTTGACATGGACTGTAGCAACTTCTTCCTAGATAGGTCTCCTGAAGCAAGGGAAACAAAGTAAAAATAAACTATTGGGACTAAATTAAACTAAAAATCTTTTGCACAGTGAAGGAAACAATCAACAAAATTAAAAGGCAGCCTACAGAATGGGAGAAGATATTTGCAAATGACATATCTGATCAAGGTTTAGTATCCGAAATACATAAACAACTTATAAACTCAACACCCAAAAAACAAATAATCCAATTAAAAAGTGGGAAGAAGACAGGAATTGAAATTTTTCCAAAGAAGACATACAGATGGCCAACAGTCACATGAAAAGATGCTCAAAAGCACAGATTATCAGGGATATAAAAATCAAAACTACAATAAAGTATCAACTCACACCTGTCGTAAAGGCTAAAATTAACACAGGAAACAACAGGTGTAGGCGAGGATGTAGAGAAAGGGGAACCCTCTTGCACTGTTGGTGGGAATGCAATCAGTGCAGCCACTCTGGAAAATAGAATGAAGATTCCTCAAAAAGTTGAAAAGTAAAATTAACCTATGATCCAGCAAATGCACTACTAGGTATTTCCCCAAAGAATGCAAAATACTAATTCAAAGGGATACATGCACCCCAACATGTATAGCAGCATTATTTACAATCAGCAAACTATGTAAACAGCTCATGTCCATTGACTGATGAACGGGTAAAGAAGAGGTGTTAGATATATAATATACAATGGGATATTAGCCATAAAAGAAGTCTTTCCATTTGCAATGATGTGGATGGAGCTAGAGAGTATTATGCTAAGTGAAATAAGTCAGGGAGAGAAACACAAATACCATATAATTTCACTCATATGTGGAATTTAAGTAACAAAACAAACAAACAAAGGGAAAAGAGAGAGAGGGAGACAAACCAAGAAAGAGACTCTTAACTACAGAGAACAAACTGATGGTTACCAGAGGGGAGGTGGGTGGGGCGTAAAAAAGGTGATGGGGATTAAGGAATACACTTGCTGTGATAAGCACCAGGTGTTGTATGGAAGGGCTGAATCACTATATTGTTCACATGAAACTAATAATGCATTATATGTTAACTAACTGGAATTTAAATAAACACTTTAAAAAAATCAATGCCTTTTGATGAGTGCACTGTGTGATTCAGGACAAATGGAAGATGTGACTGATTATTCACCTAAAAGGATACCTGAGGAAATCTGTCATTATTTAACTTTGAATACACACTAATTTTTCATATTATTATTTATAGTACAATACTGTTCAAATTTAAAAACAAGTTGCCTTTATTTTGTCCATATATCCTCAAACCAGTGTTCACTCATTACAAACCCAAGATTGTCTACTTTAGTTCCCAAGCCACAACAGCCTGATAATGCACAGGGATTGGGGGAAACTTAATTTCTTTCAAAATCTTTTTTTTTCTTTTTCTACCACTTTCATACCCAAATTTTCTAATGCAAATTTATACACCATGACCTTGTGGCTTCCTTCCTCATCTGATACAATGAAACCTCTGATACACTTGAGGTTCTTTGCTCTGAAGGCTAGCCTTTACTCACAGTTTGTCATGACTTTTTTATCCCACAAGGTTCACTGGGCTGAGACATATGCAGACTGAATGAATGCGCTGTATTATTCATACCTTTCTGTCCCCATCCTCCCTCCAGATTACATGTGTCAATGATGACCACACTGCACTAAGGTCTAGCTCATGTCTCAGAACTATGTTTTTACCACTTTTATAAGCTAAGTCAAAAGAAACAGAGCAAGTAAGTGATGGATTACAACATATCATTGGAATCAGAATGTAGGAAGCTTTTGGAGTTGAGGGCACAGGAAAAATTCTAAAACTCATTTTTGTTAAGAAAAACTGGTATACTAGTGAATTTATGGATACTACTAATGTCTGCAATTCTAAGTACACTGTACATAACAAGTATGGTTAGTCAGAAACACATTTTTATTATTATTTAGAATCTTTACTGTACTAACGTCACTGGAAGCAAACAAACCATAAAGTACTACAAATCACAGCTATATGTTACTTAAAGTTATGAATTCAGTCCATATTACATTAAGCTGGGTAAGGTATCTATGTGAAAAACTGCTTAATAACTTATTCAAATTGAAGGTGAAAATAGTGTTATATTCATAAAATTACTTTTAAAAATTATGTAGAGTAAAATTTATGTAAAAATTAAAATTTTCCCTTAAAAATTTTAAGACCTTATACTAGAGTGCATGTTAGAAAAGGACACGATACAACACACTCTCAAAGAGGTCTTTCAAACTTAACTAATCCCTCTCAATCTTCTCTTTCACAAAACAATTATCTTTCTTATTCGAGCTTCTTGGAAGTTTTATATTTGCTGTTTATCATTCCATTGAAATCTCTCTGTAAAGTCACCCAAATTTCCAAATTTATAAACACAGATAAAATTTTTCAGCCCCTCTTCCTTGACCATTCAATGGTATTTCACACCATTCACCCTTTCTTCATACAAACCTTTCCTTTCTCAGTTTCTTGGCTTTCTCTTAGAAGTCTCCTCCACACCATGTCCTTTCAATGGCACTGAACCTCAGGCTTTCTGCCTTCTGCTACTTTTTGTTATCTCTGAGAAAGGTTAAACTACTCTTCTTCTGCCTTGGCTTTCATGATCCAGCCCAAAGTGATACAGAACTGTAGGATTCATTGCCACTTTATCTCCCACTACACGTCGATGAAATAAAACAGAATCTATTTTTAAGTTCTTCCAGAATTATTCACTTCCCAAATCTATCACATGGTGAAATGAAAATAGGGTTCACTTCCCCAGATGAAGTTTAATAATCATGTGTTAATCTTAACCAAGGATATAGGAATGAACACAAAGATATGTAAACTAGCTGCTTCTGAGTGTCTTTTTGCCAGAATACAGCTCATAGATGGTTCAGCAATTTTACATTAAAGAATACCTACTAGACACACAGCATCACTTCTAGGAGCTCTGGGACTTTTACATTAATAATTGAAATCAAAGGATAGTAACAAAAAATATTGTTAAGCATGAATCAAATACAGGTAACCTGGCTTGGGCAGCCTGTTTTCTGTATATACGCTCCAGTGTGTCTGTATTTCCTGTTTGCTACTTATATTCAAAATGTATCAGTATATTTTCCCAAGATAATTATGTAATTGTCATGGTACTACAAAGGCAAAAATCAGTAAGTTTATATAAAAAATTCTATTCCACACAGAAATGAAGTTTGTAAACAATTACTGAGATGACAATGTTAATTAATGTTAATTAATTATCAGTTGCTAATGTTCAATAATACTCAGATATTTAAAACCAATAATCACTAATGCCATTGTCTGAAAAGTAAATGTTAACAGACAGGGTGAACAAGTACAGAAAGAATAAGTAATTAGTTTCTCTGATTATTCATATCAAAGTAAGATAAGTTATTTTATTAGAGGACCATGGAATTTAATCATTGGGGACATGTTAGAATTTTCACCAGAAAAAAAAAATGTAAGAAATTATCATTTGTAGAGGAGGCTATTGTGTCTAGGGAATATCTCTTGCTTAAGCTTTAATTTTTCTCAGTAAAATCTCTTATTAACATGTTTATCAACCAAAGTTATAGCAAGAATTAAATTTCTACAATAGGTAACAAAGCTGCAGGAACAAGACTATTTTTAATTGGATTATTCCTATCTCTGTTAAGCTTTCTTCAAAATAATTAAAAAACACTGCATTCACCCAGAGGATAAAACATTCAAGCAGAAATAGCAAGATAAATACATGAGAGAAAAGGGGGTGAACTGCTATTTGACTCGATAAATTGTCTGGCATACTTATTTGTTTTCCATTATGTGTAAGGTGTTTCAAAGGATTATGAAAATGAGATGGAATCAAGATGAGTGCTCTTTTCTCACAGAAAATGACTTTTTAATACAGCAGTTAATTGAACTGTTTTCCCCCAGAGAAGGTCACAGACAATATTAACTATCAGAACTTTTAGAGAAAAGTGTTGCATTCTTGCTGAAAATTAGGAAAAACATCTTGTTACATTTAGTTGTGTGAAGCTGCAACAAAAAACTAAACATGACTTTAAAAACAAAGACAAACTATAAGCAGGGCTACATTTTCATCACTTATTTTACTTTTTTAATTAAAAAAATGTTACTTTGAGAGAGAAAGAGAGTGTGCACCCACTTGCCCTAGTGGGGAAGGGGCAGAGAGAGACAAAAAGAGCCTACACAGGCTCGGTGCTGTCAGTGTAGAGCCCCAAGTGGGGCTCCATCCCACAAACGGTGAGATCACGACCTGAGTCAAAATTAAGAGTCAGATGCTTCACTGAACGAGCCACCCAGGCACCCCCATCACTTATTTTAAATAATTCTGCTCATTATTCATTGTCTCACTGAGGCAACCATTATTGACCATCCTATCATGGAAAATACAATACTACCAACATTAGGATATGGAAAAGTATCTTTAGGAACCAAGGTGTGAATATACACTGGCACTTCTCATAAACAGAAAACAAAAATGACCACAGAGACAATCCTTAAACTTGGGAAAGATCATACCTTGGCTTAGATAACATACTTCATATGGCCCTTCTCTGGTTTGTCTTTCACTGTGCCCTAACGGCTATGAGTTGGGACGCCAAGGGACAAACTCACTGTGATACTGTATGCTGCCCCCGACCCCCACCAGTAAAGCCATGTATCTGGTGCCTGAAACCCTGGTAAATTCCCAGCCCAAATGGCACCAATAGCATATCCAATACCTGTAACCAGCCCTTTTCCGTAGGAGCACCTTCTTGAATTTAGACATCTTCCGGGTGATCATTCCTAGATTATAGGAATGGCCAAAGACCATTGAGTTGTTTGAGAAAGCGAAGCTGGATAAGACATACAGCTGGGGGAAGGAAAAAAAGGAAGGTGGGCTAGAGGCCAGAATTTCCCCCATGGCCACCTCTGCACCTTTGCTCAAGCTGTTCTCTCCATGTGCTGCTCTCCTTTTTTTCCTAGTAAATTCTTATTCTTCCATGCTAGCTTCAAGGCATACCAATTATTTCTCAATTTATACATGTTTCTACTATTGTACTTCTGACATTATGTTTCTTTGCTTATCTATTTCCCCCTTTGAGCTCTTGAGTGCTGATAAAATATTTTATTAATTTTTTGTATCCCTAGTGCCTTCCCAAGTGCATGTTCCAAATTATCATATGATGGACATCAGTGAACTCTTTTGAGCTACATAATGATCACATAATATCCATTTCAATAAAATCTGAGATTCAGTTCCAGTTGTTTAGTGAGGGACCCATATGAATTTATTGTGTAATAGCCTTGTCACTGTGGAATTGCTATTCTAAACATGTATTATGGAATATGTGGGGGGGGGGTTGATTAATATTCTCTTTGTTAAATTGGCATGTGAGTACAAAGGAAAATTTAAAAAAACGGCTAAAAATAAGTTAAAATCACTAATTCCAGAAAGTTCTGATTAACTGTTGAACTCAGAAAGTACTCAGAAATCTAGAGGATGACTGTTAATGGACACAAAATCCATGGTGTAATGGAAGCTTGTGTTTTAGTCTATTTCAAGGAAACTTTATACTTGGTAGTATAAATGTATCATCCACAGTAAGAGCAAAAACTCCATTTCTCTGTGTCTTATATTACTGTGTGGCAAACTGGGTCTTGTATTATTCTGTATAATTCTGTGTAAAATTGTTCGTGTGAAATGCTAAGTAAGTCACCACAAATACAGCTTTATAGAAAGTGTCAAGAAGCCTATAAATCCCCCAATATTTACTTCCACAGTTATGATGATTTGAAATTCCTGCCTAAACATCACTCTAGTTAATACTTCCAGTAAGCAAATCACAGATTCTACTACTGAAACTAATGTTACACTATATGTTAACTAACTGGAATTTAAAAAATATCTCTAGTAAGCACCTCTTAAAGTTCTATTCAGTTACCATTTGTTGAACATTTTTTTTTAACTTGGCCCTATGCCATGCAGCTTCCAAGAGAAATAATAACATTGTATGTCATAATTCAAATCATGAGGACTTTCTAGAAAATAAGATCAGACACATTTGGAGAAACAGAAAGGAGCAAGAATAAAATAAGTAAAGTATGCAGCAAGGGCCTTGGAAAATTTAGGAAGAAGGACTTAAGAGTAAGCTAAAGGTTTCAAGTTGGTTCATGTACAGCAAATGCTTGCCTGGGCCTTGTAGGGTAGGTAGAAATTAAATAGTTAAAGTGAGGGGCAGGGGGTGGAAGTGGACCATGGTCCTCTGTAAGATGGAACACTATTAGAGCCCTGTAGAACAGAGCAAGTAGGTAGCTGGTTTAAGATGACATTTTAACTCATGAGAACCAAACATTAACCAACTGTCTTATTAGATTGGCTCAGAATGGGACACAGAGACAATAGATTTGACTGGAAATAAAACAACAACAACAACAACAACAGGAAATTCTAAAAAAAACACAACTTATTCATTACTATACTATTTAACCCAAGGTACTACAGAAAAGGAAAGGCTCTGTGATACACCCTCCAGAGACCTGACACAGATTATTTGACTGGTGGCCTGAAACATCTGAATATGGCTTTTACATGTGTGGAGGATGAGGAATGGGAGGACTTCTAGGTCACTGGTATCAGAAGCAGTGTGCAGTTTTTTATTCAATAATATAGGAAGACAGGTAAGGGTGGCTATAATCAAGATTAATAGCAAGGACACAAATGCTATTTGCATGAGTTTTAATTGAGTTGTACTTAGTTCTGAACATATGACATTATCAGTAGAAAGGAGAATTCTCTCACAAAATCTATATATTGATGATCTCTAATTATATATTTGCGGGGCACCTGGGTGGCTCAGTTGATTAAGCATCGGACTTCAGCTCAGGTCACGATCTCACGGCTTGTGAGTTCAAGCCCCATGTTGGGCTCTGTGCTGACAGCTCAGAGCCTGGAGCCTACTTCAGATTCTGTGTCTCCCTCTCTCTCTGCCCCTCCCCCACTGGCGCTATGTCTCTCTCAAAAATCAATAAACATTTTTAAAATTAATAAATAAATAAATATATATTTGCAACCCAAATCACTCCTCTGGGTTCTACACTCCCATTTCCACATGAACTCCTAACAGTTATAACTGAGTATTTCAAACAGGTCAAACTCAACATGCAGAACAGAATCCTTTTATTTTCACTCATATATCAGTTTCCCACTTATGATTAAATATTCTACCATATATCCAGTTTAAGGCAGAAGTTTAGAAGTTAGTATATTCTTCCAGTTTGTTGACAATCCCTCCTTGCTACCACATGAACTTTGTCATCAAGTTTCAACAATTTGTTTTAATTGATCTACCTCTGAAACATATTATGAATACCTCTACCTTTCTATATCTACTCCTACTATACCTGTCAATCCTGTCATCTCTCACCTGAACTCTTGTAGTCTCCTTTCCAGTTGTCCCCCCTGCTTGTACCTGTGACACCACCAATCCTTCCCTACATATCACCTCTGTTCCTCATCTACTTGAAACCCAAAGGTTTCCCATTGCACTTGGGATTGAAATTCAAATGACGAACACACCTTCTGGTCCTTCTTTGCTTTCACCCTGGTTTATTGCTCCAAAAGACCTTACTACATAAGATACCAATGATCAGCGGGATCCGGCCACATTTGTCATTATTGACTTCTGTTTGTTATTCACATGGCTACTGCCTTTGATTTATTCAATTCTCAGTTTAAACACCCATTCCTCAAAGACGCTTTCCCACATACAAAGTAATTCCATTCCACACACACACACACACACACACACACACACACACACACACATTTTTCTCCATTCCACTTCATTTCGTCAGTAACAGTGACCATAATTTATAAAGATTTTTTCATTTGGTAGCTTTTATGTCTATGTCTTTTATTCTGTGAGAGCAAGAACCATTTCTGCTTGATTTGCTACTATATTTCCAACACACAGCATACTAGTGCATAATAGGCACTCCAGTATTATCTGTTTAGTAAATACATGGACTTTTTTTTGTACATTTACTGATATACAGCCTTCTAAAGCACCCTAAAAATATTTTAATGTAAACCATACTGATATTTTTCTCTTAAAACTGTATTAGGAAAAAAATGGGATTTAAGTTAATAAATAATCAAGCAATACAATTTTCGGTTCAAATTAGAAAAGGTAAAATGATAGAGCCAAAATGTAAAACAGTATGGAGATTTCTCAAAAACTTAAAAATGGAACTACCATATGTTCCAGCAATCCCACTTCTGGGTACACAATCCAAAGGAAATGAAGTCAGTACCTTGAAAAGATATCTGTGCACTCATCATCCCTCCAGTATTATTCACAGTCAAGATATGAAAATAACAGAAGTATCCATCAAGGGATGAATGAAGAAAATTTGGCATATACACACAAACACACACACAGGAATATTATTCAGTCATAAAGAAGAAAATCTTGCCACTTCCAACAACATGGATGAATGTAGAAGATAGCATGCTAGGTGAAATAAGCTAGGCACAGAAGGACAAATGCTGTATGAATTCACTTATATGTAGAATCTAAAAAAGCTGAACTTTTGGAACCAGAGAATAAAAATGAGGTTGCTAGGGCCTGCAGGGTACGGGAAATGGTGAGATATTCGTCAAGAGTACAAAATTTCAGTTGTAACATGAATAAGTTCTAGGGATCTATGTACAGCATGGTGACTATAGTTAATACAAATTTTTTTACACTTGAAATTTGCTAAGAGAGTAGATCTTAAGTGTTCTCACTACACACACACACACACACACACACACACACACACACACACAAAAGGTAACTATGAGGTGATGGATGTGTTAATTAAGTTGACTGTAGTAATCATCTCACAATGTATACATGCATCAAATCATCACTTTGTATACCTTAACTATATGTAACCTTTATATGGCAATTTGGTCTCAATAAAGCTGGAAAAAATGGTGAAGGTAATATATAATTCAATATATCACTATTCTACAACCCTCAGTAATCTTTGATATACCAATCAAGAACATACCAAGGCTTTTCAAAATATCCATCCTGAGGATAGTGAAAGGCATTTGCTATTTTCAAACTAGGTTGATTCTTATAATTGCATTTGAGGACGATGAACCCCTTAAAATGTCAAATTTCACCTATAATTTCATATTCCACCTCATAATTTAAAGGTGACTTCTATCTGTCAGCGAGGTATCTATCAAAAATAGGTCTATAAATATCCTTTGCTCATTTTTGAAATGAGGGAATTGAGGTGTGAAAGAATATTCAAAGTTTTTACAATTTCATGCAAAAAAATAGTCAAGTTTTCTGAAAAAGAAAAAGCTATTCTAGGCATTCTTGTTTTTCATAGTTTGGTTTGGGTTAAATTAAACAACACAATAGATCAAATCAAATATGTTGTGATATGCTAAACTAGCCAGTTTAATATTTTCACAATGTGCTAGATTTTGTCACATGCATGTAAACAAAACCTGTGCCTAAATGCTGAAAATGAAATGGATGTTTAAAATGACAATGATACCAAATATATGACAATGATACAGATGGCCAGATCAAATAACAGATAACTCAGATCTTAATTAAATGCTCCTTTGGGCTGAAATTTTCAGGTAACTGAAATAGAAAATGTTTTGTTTTGTTTTGTTTTGAACCCAAATAACCCCAATGTTGTACTTGTTTACTTTGTTTTGGTGTAGACTCAGTCTATTTTTGGCCATTATAAGACCCAAGAATTTGTCCTTAGGTATAAAGTGGAAATTCATTCCAATCAGTGTTATCTCTACAATTCTGTATCTTGGGGAGAATGCTAGTAAAAAGACTCTGTAAGTAGTAATATGAAAACAAACTATGCTAGATGAGGTATGAAATGAGATAAATTTTAACATTTATATGTTTATTTTTCTCTCTTCTGTAGAACCTTAGTGAATAACTGAAATATTATGAAGCAAAGAAATATTTGTGTTTTTATTTATTTTTGAGACAGAGAGAGACAGAGCATGAGCAGGGGAGGGGCAGAGAGAGAGGGAGACACAGAACCTGAGCAGGCTCCAGGCTCTGAGCCGTCAGCAGAGCCCGATGCGTGGCTCGAAGTCACGGACTGTGAGATCATGACCTGAGCTGAAGATGGACGCTTAACCGACTGACCCACCCAGGCACCCCATAGCAAAGAAATATTTATCATAAAAGAATTACATTACTGAAAGACACATTTTGTGTTTTAATCCTACTGTTTTGAAGTAACTTCTTATTTTGGTACAAGCTTCACTGTGATTTTTCTAGTTGCTATGAGTAAAAAACTTCAGAACACTAACAGATAGGAAAGAGTTAAAGGATTTATATTTCTTTTCATGCCCTATGGGGGAAAAATGTGTAAACCACATTCAGCTTTTATTCATTATGCTTTCCACTATCTCTGCCTGTTGTGGCAAATTCAATGGTCCATGCAGACTTAGGCCCCAAGCTGTTGCTGTTTTGATATTTTGGGGGCAAACTGGGGAGAGGGTCATAGCCTCTATCTGCCTGTAAACATGATGTGCCAGTCTATTTTTAATTTTTTTAATGTTTATTTTATTATTTTTGAGAGAGAGACAGAGTGCAAGCAGGGGAGGGACAGAGAGAGAGAGACTCAGAATCTGAAGCAGGCTCCAGGCTCTAAGCTGTCAGAACAAAGCCTAATGCAGGACTCAAAGTCATGAACTATGAGATATGACCTGAGCTGAAGTCGGACGCTTAACCAACTGAGCCACCCAGGCACGCTGCCAGTCTATTTTTAATAGACTAATGTGTCCACAATCTAAGAGTGCAAAGCTGAGGCAAATGATAAGATTCATACAATGCTACACTGCTGTATGCTGTAATTCCTAAGTAATTTCTTAAAAAGAACAATAGATATTTTCCCAAATAGGTTTATAAAGAGCAATTATAATATTTCTGAGCTAAAAAAACTTAAAACCAGGACATACATTCAATACTATACAACCAACTTGTTACATATTTTTACAGAAAAAAGGGAATACTTTGTGAGAGCACAGTTTATAATTAAAAAAGGTATCTTTTACTATAAGCAGAGTTATTGTGTAGGTGGAAAAGAGATTAAGGTTTCCCCTAATTCTCCCATGAAAATCCTAGACTATAAAATCAAGACTGAACCACCGTATCAACTGGGTCTCTATTAACACTGGAATGAATTTTATATTTAGGAACCATCATAAATATAAAAGCCATATGTAAGCCATGACAAATAAACCATATATAAATAGTTTATTTTGTGCATAGGAAGATACTATGATGGAGGGGAGAAAGGCATGCTTTTAAGAACCACACATTTTTAATGATTTCACTTGATTCAAGTGATTTTTGCTATGGAAGTTTTAATAGCAAGACAGTTCACAAACAGGCAATTTTATAAGATGTAGCTTACCAAATGGTATTAGCCAAAGCATCTAGTAATCCAAAGTAAGAAAAAGTGAGATTTAAATGAGGATAACACTTGAATTAAATCAGCATATCTGCCTGTGAACCTAATGAGCTTACATTATAAGCATTCTTTGATTCACTCCAGCAATCCAAAATTGCTTAAGCATTCAGCTGAGCAGTAATTTTATTTGAAATTACTTGGACTTCATATATGTAGAATGGTTGTGACTTGTATTTTTGTTTGTTTTGAATCAAAAAGATAGCCTTCCTAGGTATTCTAGAGGTTAACATTCTATGTAAATGTTTCTTTTTAAGAAGAAGTTGCACATTTATCTCAAATACACTGCATATTCTTAGCATATTCATGAAACGCTCTGTCTCACCAGCCTCACCCAAAACAGGTCATCAGTTAGCTCATCCTTCCCATGGCCATACTTTCTACCTCCTTCCTGTTTACCCACAGATTCTTATATACTCATGTACTGCCATCAGCACCTGGGAACAGTGATTTGTTTGATGTTCAGACCCATCTTCCTGAGAGCCACAGCCACGAGGGGATTTGTTACTGCTATGGAAGGTCCAATCCTGGCCAGCCCTCCAAAAAGGACACGCAATGAACATTTGCAGTTTCGCCATGTGGAAGAAGGCCAGACCTGTGAAACTTCAGGCATGTTTCAGCACATTATGAGGAAGAATTCTAAAATGTTAGCCATTCAGCATCCCTCAGAAATTATGGTTGCCACCACTAGAGTTTTCAAACAGATGGCAAATGGCCAGTTTGTCTTAAATGTCAAAGAGATTTGTATTCATCCATTGAGCGTTATACAAGCTAACTATTAAAGTCTCTTGAAGTCCAAGGTAATATTTCATAGTATTTTGCCCTTCTAATTCTGGGAGGAAAAAAATCTTTACCCTCAGTTTTTAAAGAAAAAGTCATTTGACAAATGTGGGAAGCGAGACAGTCATTAACATATATATTGGGCCTGGAGTATGTAACAGATTACACATTGGGTAAGTCCTATGATGCAAAGACATCAGACAGACTGGAGTGAACAGGGCCATGGACAACAACAAAAACCAGAGTTTAAGTCTTCTATATGCTGAACCTTGGGCAAAAGTCTTATCTAACCCAAGGTCTTAATCAACCCATCCACAAAATAATGGGGGTGGACCTTATTTTATTCATCAAATATTTCTTGAATCTTTTCTGTATTTCAGGTTCTGAAGATAAAGGTAAAGATATATTCTTCAAAGTACTTACAGTCAGGTTACATATGGTGTGATAGAGCCCAGTGGGGATGGCATTTCAGGAAAGCCTTCCTGGAGGAGGTGAACTCAGAATCTGAAAAAGACAGGAATTGAGTCAAGGAGCTTATTGAGAATGTGATAGATATGAACCCAAGGCCTGGCACAACTGGAAAGTGTTAGTGGGCAAAGTATGTGTGATGGGATTTGGGTAATGGAGAGAAGTGATGACAAGTCCTACTAAACTTTTAGCTCCTCTGATTGTTTGCTGCTATACTGATCTTTTAAAAAATTTGTTCATGTTCCATTTCCCACTTCATTGTTATTTCTTAATGACAGAGATCATATTTTAATGTTCCTTTGGATTTTTCTTCCTTTCCACTCTAGCTTTCTAAACCTCTACCCCAGTACCCTCCACTTACAGTGACTGTTCCTGGGAGACCCCACTAAGTGGGCTGACAAACAGATGCTATTTTCCTTTTTCCCTAGTTAAGGGTGCACAAGCTTCCAGGCATTTAAGTGTAACCTTGGCCTTTTGCATACACAAGTCTTGGTTCTGCTCCCTCTATTCCATCCTGCAAAGTTTTTTTGTAGTTTCCCTCTACTTCCTCCCAACTTCTGTACCTCAAAATGATCTAAATGTAGAATTGGTATCATGCTTAAGGGACATCAAAGTGAAATGGAGTCTTTAACCATGAAAAATACTATTTAACATCCCCTCAGCCTCCCTGGAAGGAGAACCTGAGAAAGTAGTTAACAGGGTGCTAAAATTTGGTGGTAGGCTAAGTCTGTTTTGTCAAGCAGTTCTGTGTCTTGGGGCTTTCCTGAGAGCTCTCTAGAGCTGCTTTATGTTATAGCCTTTTTTCAGACAAAATTATTCCTATGTTTATTGCTCACTAAGTGGCTGGCACTAGCTTCAGAGAAACTATACACAGGAACTCTCTAGAAGGTGGTAAAGGCAGCTATAGTGCATGAGATACAGGTTTGCTGTTGAGTATTTCTGTGCCAAGCTAAGGAACGAATGTCTTTAACTGGGCACTTAAACAATTACAGGGACTTGATTCATTTCAAAGCCAGTAAGTATAAGTATCAGTCAACAATCAACACTGTGTTTTTATCATCCAGGAGTAGTAAATTCTCCATGTGTCAAGTGAAAAAGGAATCTTGCATTAGCCCTGCTAAGGGCTGTGTATTTGAGAACAGTCCTTTTTCCTTTGGTTTCAGCTTATTCTGGTGGCTTAAATGTGTATGCTCAGGTCCAGAGTCTGAATCAGGGAAGTGATTTCCTTTTAGTAGTAGGAGTAGGAGAAAAGAGTCATTTGTCCCATTACTAGAATATATTGATTTGGTACTAGAAAGAAGTAAAACAAATGGGCCATGTGGGCTATGTGTCTAACTCCCTTTAACAAACATTGACATAATTTGAACTAGGAAAAAAAAACGGTCACTTGTGAGAGAAGTTCTTACGAAAAAACAAGAGAATATATTGAGATCTCTCTTTCTTGGACATTTAAAAGTAAAATATACCTCAAGTCTACAGAAAATTATATAATGGCATTTGTAATGATAATTCACTCATAACATCGGTTAGCGCTTTGAGAAAGATATCTAATACTTGTGTACTTCCCTAATAAATGCTCACATAGGGTACATTAAACTATATTTAAGACAATTTTCTCATTAATGATAGAGGAGGAAATTACAGAGTATCTTTTACCTGTTAAGTCACTAGATATTGGTAAAAAATTCCTTGAACTTCCTCTGTCCTCAGTATAACACCCATGGAGAGGCACAGTAACATATGAATTATATCATAAACTTTGGAGTCATGCAGGGCTGAGTTCAAGTCCTATCTCCATTACTGTATCACAAAACAAAGTTTCAACTAGCCTAAGCAAGTAAAGGGAATTTGTTTGCACATATAATTGAAAATTTCCAGCCTAACTAAAACTTTGTACCTTTTGAGCAACATCTCCCTATAGTGTCTACTCCCCAGCCCCTGACAGTCACCTTTCTACTCTCTGCTTCTATGAGTTGGACTTTTTAAGATTCCACATATTAGTAGTATCACACATTTGCCTTTCTCATTCTACCTTATTTTACTTTGTATAATGTCCTCCAGGTTCATCCATGTTGTCACAAATGGCAGGATTTCCTCCTTTTTCAAGACTGAATAATATGCTTGTGTGTGTGTGTGTGTGTGTGTGTGTGTACAGAACACATTTCCAAGGTTTCAGTTATGGAAGGTGAATAAGTTCAGGAGATGAAAAGTACACCATGATGACCAAAGTTGTTAATAGTGGATTGTGTACTTGAAGTCTGCTAAGACAGATCTTAAATCTTCTCATCACACACACACACACACACACACACACACACACACACACACACACTTACAAAGGTAACTGTGAGGTGATGGATATTTTAATTAGCGTGACTGTGAAAATCATTTCACAATGTATACATATATCAAAACATCACCTTAAGTATATACAATTTTATCTGTCAATTATACCTCAGTAAAACTGGAGGAAAAAAAGAAAACTTCCAGGGGAATCTGGATTTAGGGAGAATCAAAATTCAGGAATCAAACAGTATCATCAGGACTGAATTGCTCTCCAACTCTTGGCATGATATTCTCTCTTCCGTGTTATGATTTAATTTATGTTGGAAAATAAATGCAGCTCCATATTATCTCAGGTTACATACCCGCCAAGAAGACCATGGGTTTGTAGAGTTTGCAAAACACATGACCTGAAAATTGAAGGCTATTATTGCAGGTGAAGTAAATTGTTGCTTGGTGACAAAAATGCCATTTCCCCTTAAATTCATTTACTAACTGTGTGATCTTCGATAACTTAATTAACATATTCAGCTTCAATTTCAATTATAAAACGGAGATCACAATGTTGACTACTTTCTAAGGTGTACTGAGATTTAAATAAATTTTTAAAAAATTTCTAAGGCTCTTGGCACAATGTATAACCAGAGGACAATAATAAACAGAGGACAAAACTGCTGAAAAATGCTCCTGAGAAAGCTAAGCGGAGGAAAATGGGGTCCTGATCTCAACCCCTTGTCACTGGGACTGAGGATCTCTCTAAAGCAGAATACCACATTTCTGTGACAAAAATGCATTTGAAAGTGTGTGACTAAGTGAACACAACAGCTTAAACTTACCAAAGAAAATTACATCAGCATTTATGAAAGATGTAGCATCTTTGGCGGAAAGAAACAGAAAAAAATAACCATATCCTCGCATATGAAAAATCCATCACTTGTTTTTAATACTTCCTTCCACCTACAGGGGAAAAGAAGAGAATCCAGGACAAAACCATAGCTTCAGGCATATGCATCACTTGGGTATAGAAAATTGGTAAGAATTCTTTCTACCTGGCCGTGATCTTCAGAAGGATTGTTCAAAGTCACCCACTGGACTAGAATGATGAGAGACAGAGAGGGAGGGAGGGAAAGTAGGGACTGAGGGAAGGAGGGGAGGAGGCAGAGGGGGAAGGGAAAGGGGAAGGAACAAAGGATAAAACACAGATACGTACATTATTCCACACTGGCAAGTGAGGGAGGGGCTCCTGAACTCTTTGAAAACGTGCTAATACCCTTATCCTGATTTCCCTATAAGCAATACGGATTTCCAGGAGAGCAACAAGAGATAATAGCCCTAATCAGAGAAATGATTGAAAGTGAAGCACTGATTTCAAAAGCTCTCTGATACTCCTGGGATGCCTCAGTGCAAGGCATATTTTCTGGAGATAGAGAGTAGACTCTGGTGGGGAAATGTGGTGGTTACTCCAGCACTTGAGGTGTGCTCACTTTACACTTTAGGTGTAAAGATGTGTACCAAAAGTCCAACAGAGCCAAGCCGGTTGATATGCTGATAGGTTTGGCAATTATCTTCTTTTAATTTCTGTCTCAAAGTCACATCAGGCACAATACATATTTTTACAGAATGATGTTCAATATACGTGTATGGTTTTATGACAGAGATATTTCAATTCATCAGCATGCTTTCATAATCAAGTATGGAGCAACTTGGAATGGATAATTATCAAGAATATTTTAATATGCTACATTGAAGGATATCCTAGTGATTAAATTTTTAAGGGCAGAAATATTAGGAAGAGCAATTAAGGACTCCAATCATTCATATGACAAAGAATGGTTGACAAAGCCACCTAAAACTCAAGGGCTGACCCACAGTTTGAAATTTGGGGGAATTACTTAAGATGGTGCAACCAACATTTTACCTCTTACTAACCTTGCCACTAAACAAGAAACCACCCACTGATGTTACATAAATCTCAAATACATTGTGTTCTTTAAACTTTAAATTGTCAATTATTTTTAGAGTGATTAAAATTAAGACAAAAATGTCTTTTATATTTACCCTTAATTTTACCTTTTCTAGTCCTTTCATATTTTTTATGTAGATCCAAATTTCCAGTTTTTATAAAATTCCCTGTACCTGAAGAGCTTCCTTTAATATTTCTTCGATGGCAGGTGTGTTCGCAATGCCTTCTCTCACATTTTCTAAGAAAATCTTTGCCTTCTTATTGAAGGATATAGGTGCTGACTATAGTAATTTGGCCGAGTTCTTTTAATTTCAGAATAAAAAGATTATTTGTTCACTATTTTTTGACTTACATATTTTCTGATGAATGGTATGCTATAATTCTTACTTTTGTTTCTCTGTACCTAACAATTTTTTTCTCTGTATATTTTCAAGGCATTTTCTATATTTCTGGTGTCCAGAAACTTGACTATAATGTGTCTAAGTAGTGTTTTCTTTTGTTTTGTTGTTTGTTTTTTAAATTTTTGTTTATTCTCTTAGGGTTTTATAAGTTTCTTCAGTGTATTCTTTCACTAATTTTGAAAATTCTTGGCCATTATCTCTTCAAATATTCCTTCTGTCATGTTCTTTCTGTCTTGTCTTTTTTTAAGTCTAATCACATCTATGTTAGACTCTTCAATATTGTCACACAGCTGTCTGTGCATCATAGGTTTCAAATTCTTCCAGCCCTAGGCTGCTGTTAGCATATGTTCAGTATAGGGCCTGAGATGCCAGAGTATTTTACTCACTCTATTCCACCTTCAGTTTCCAGTGCTTCCTGATGTCTGTGCCATAGAGAGGGCATTTTCTTGCTTTTCACTGTTGATAAACTTCTGGGCTTATGTGGTGCAGCGGGCAAGTTCTCAGTTCTATTTGCTGCGCTTCAATATTATGCAGGCCTGTGCTGAGCACTGTATATGGGCCTTTTCAGCATTTCCACTCCTCCTCTCTTTGGCAGCTAAACTCTACCTGTATCCATGCTAGGTCTTGAGCCAAAGAGAAGGGGTGCCTGGGCAGCTCCATCCGTTAAACATGTGACTCTTGATTTTGGCTTAGGTCATGATTTCACAGATTCATGGGGTCAAGTTCCATGTCAGACTCTGCACTGACGATACAGAGCCTGCTTGGGATTCTGTGTCTCCCTCTCTCTCCACCCCTCATCTGCTGGTGCGCTCTCTTTCCCTCTCTCTCAAAATAAATAAATAAATAAATTCAAAAAAAAAAAAAAAAAGGAGAAGAAGAAGGAGAGAATTTCCTGCTTCTCTTCCAGCTAAATAGATTCCTGTTTTGTGTTGATGCCAAAGCCTGGAACCAAGTGAATTTCCTGCATCTCACCTCAGACAGAAGGCCTTTTTGTCTCTACCCTTCTCTAAAAGCAGTGGATCTTTTTCTGAGTCTTAGGATTGGGGGGGCAGGGTGTTTATTTTAATGAAAGTAGGATCCAAAAAGGTAGACGGTGTTTTGTGCCTGACTCAAATGGTGTTTGATAACCATTTGCATACCTGAACAGTGAAGGAGGCACTTTCCAAACTCCTGCTGTATTGTGGGCACCAAGTAGATAAATAACTATGGAAAAGAGCCTTCAAGTAAAATGGCCTCCCTTCCTGACTGGAGTTCTCAGTTATTCTAAACTCATCTGTCAGCCCTGGTTAGTTGCCCTACTTGTTAAACAGCTATAAAGGAGGTAAAGGGCTATGGGCTATACTCTATTACAGAGGATATAACCATTGCCATGAATGCACAGGAGATCAGGAAGAGTGGCTTTTTTTCTCATGCCCTTAAACTTAAAGAGGAATAAGTGGCTTACTGAAAATTAACACATTTTAAGAAGTGAATTTTCAAATTTTTCAGCAGCATAAATCTTTTTTCATAAGAAATGTTAAGTGGCATCTCAAAAATCAAGAGAAAAGAACAGAATTTTATTAATATTATTTAACTATGTAGGATTAAATACATAACATGTACTCTTTAAAAAGTAAATGAAATGACAAAGTTACTTTTTGATGAACATAGGCATTTACAATTTGGAGTCATGGGCAATGGCTGAAAATAATACGTGCATCCAAATTTCACTTACATAGACAACTGAGGGGTTATGGTAAAATGTTTTTATTTTTATTTATTTTTTATTTATTTATTTTTTTAATTTTTTTTTTAACGTTTATTTTTGAGACAGAGAGAGACAGAGCATGAACAGGGGAGGGGCAGAGAGAGAGGGAGACACAGACTCTGAAACAGGCTCCAGGCTCTGAGCTGTCAGCACAGAGCCCGACACGGGGCTTGAACTCATGGACTGTGAGATCATGACCTGAGCCGAAGCCGGATGCCTAACCGACTGAGCCACCCAGGCGCCCCGGTAAAATGTTTTTAAAGTTTATCTTGAAATCTTAGAATATTCTTCAGTTAAACAGAATTGCCAAGAAAAGATTTTCTCCTTGAAAACTGCATAAATATGAAGAAATCAGCATACTAATCATCTTAGTATGTTAAACTAGGCTACATAAAACATTTGTGTTTTTAATTATGTTTTTAATAATGTATAAACATATTTAGTGAAATTTGAGTGAAATTCTGTGAAATCTGAGGAACCATCTCTAGAAACTTAGCACCCACCTGAGGCATTATTTTAAAAGAAAGAGTTATCATAAAAATACTGAAATAAAAAATACATACAATTTCTAATTCATCTGATAGAGATAAATATACTAGTTCCCGCTCTCAGCTACATATTTAGAATAAGACTCAACACCTTGTTTGCCCTCATATTTTCCCCTGAAAATAATTAGTTATGATTTTAGGATATTCAAAGAGGTTTTTCAAGAAATTTAGCTTCATAATACCAACTAAAATAGTTCTCTTGAGAGGGACTGAGCCATTATATCACTTTGGTAAAAGCATACAAGTTATTTTTTTCTGTGTATAATTAAATTCATCTAAAATCTTTTAGAGGTGTGAGGGTGGGGAGGAAACAACTCCCAGCATCAAAAAAAAAATTAGAAAGAAAAGAAATATGTATTTTTGTGCCATGAAAACCAACGCAAGATGTGACAAGTCAAGGCCTTAAAATGATCATGTTTACGCCCAGGACATATCTATTTCAATGACAGCTTTATCCATGGGAAACTACATTTTAGCTTTCCAAACTCACTGCTGTAAATTCAGCCTCTACCCAACTAAGAATGTTTTAATCTCTCCACAATACCCTCTGGCTAGAGATTTAGACACCTTTCAAATATGAAGTGATTAGCATTCAAACATTTCTGCCTTTCAAAAAAATCTTCTGGACAAATTGATGTGTAAATTGAACAAACTATCAGCTCCATCTCATTATTAAAGAACAGCATTTTGGCACGTTCTCTGCCAGGTCCTTTGTTTTATAAAAAACCAGCCTACTATTTATGATAGATGGAGTCCACTGGCTTATTTACAATGCTTTCATCAGGTCTCCTGTGTGTCTTGGAGACCAGCTGAATCTCATTTTCCTTCCATTTTGGATTATACATTTGGAGAACCATGTAATGGCCTTGGCTATGCGAGGAGTAGCAGAATGATTCCAGAACTGTTCCAACCATTGCTTTCAGCTTTAATTCACTTTCATTAGTCTTTGATTGTGTTGACAAGACCCAGCTGTGAATTTGATTATTAATGCTTCTATAATGTCTTGGTGCTTATGATACCATCAGTGCAGGAGAAATCAGAATGGGTATCTTAACTAAACAGATTATAACTTAAAGTGATGTTAAATTATCTAATAACAATGTGATGCCACTTTTTGATCAAACAGAAGATGATTCTTCTACCAGAGCTAAGAAAAAGAAAAACTTTGTATATACTAACATTATGGTTTTGCTCATAGTTTTGAACAAATGGGACCTATACTATTCAAAAATTATTGACATACAGTCAGAGAAAGACAAATATCATGACTTCACTCATATGAGGAATTTAAGATACAAAACAGATGAACATAAGGAAAGGAAAGTAAAAATAATATAAAAACAGGAAGGGGGACAAAACATAAGAGACTCCTAAATACAGAGAACAAACAGAGGGTTGCTGAATGGGTTGTGGAAGGGGGATGGGCTAAATGGGTAAGGGGCATTAAGGAATCTACTCCTAAAACCAGTGCTGCACTATATGCTAACTAATTTGGATGTAAATTAAAAAATAAATTATTACAAAAAAGTTACTAACATAAAACTAGGATTAAACGAAAAGAATTTCCACTGGCAAATATTTTAAAAAGCCATTAATTATTACACAAATTCCTATAGAAAATACTATCACTATTACTTTTAGGTTCAATTTCTAGCCTAACTCATTCTGTTAGACATGTGGGAAGATCATTTTGTTGGCCATTTGCTTAATATTTTTTCCAGTTGTGATGGATAAAATTTCAGGTAAATCATTTATCATTTGGGGGGAATAGCAATGGCTATGTAATTGTCACTTGGTTAAATTGAAAACTACATTACCCAGAACTGCCTTTTTTTGTATGTTTCCAATTAGGGTGAGCCAGAAGGAAATTCTTGCAAGACTTGGAAGAACTAGGAAAGGAAGCAACCATTTTACTGCTTACCTCTACTGCTGCTGATTGCTTAACACATCTCAAAGGCATGAAGCACCAGCAATAGAGAATCTACCCTCTCTAGACTCACTTCCAGTTCTTCTGATTCCTAAGGCAAGGTACGTGGTTAGCTCTGCAGTTAAGACTTGTGCAGGGTACTCTTTTCACCAAGGTCAGAGGCAACAAGAATAGACCTAAGTTTCAGTTCATCTTCATGGAGTTTCAGCACATATTCATGGGGTTTCAACTTATGCTCACGATTTTCCCTTCCTAAGGGTCTGACTGTGGACTTCAAGTCCAGTTTTAAATGTGGAAACAAACATAGCTTTAAAAAGACTGTTTAACTAGTCCTGATGATTGTGTAAGGTGATTACCTGTAACAAATGTATGTAAGTATGTATAGATATGTATGTGTACATAAAATGTCTCTTATTGAGTCTACTTCCCTGGTTGAAGCCAGAATTCCTAACCAAGCACTGACCCTAGCTGAAGAATATAGAATCAACCCTGTATCTGCTGTGGGAGGTATGGTATTTTTTGTGCTAGAAGAAGGGATGGCTGTATCCAGAAAAAAGGAAAGAGAAGAGACTAAGATTGTGGATGGTAAAAAGCATGTGAATACAGTATCCTCCTGGGTTTTGTGTGTGTGTGTGTGTGTGTGTGTGTGTGTTTTGTTTTGTTTATTTATTTATTTATTTATTTATTTATTTATTTATTTATTTGGCATCTTGTTTCTCTCACCTTTCATGAACTCAGTGTATTTACTTAAAGATATGCACATCTAAAATTATCTTCATTTCTTTCTTTCTTTCTTTCTTTCTTTCTTTCTTTCTTTCTTTCTTTCTTTCTTTCTTTAGCATCTTGTTTCTCTCACCTTTCATGAAATCGGTGTATTTACTTAAAAATACGCATATATAAATTATCTTCATTTCTTTTTCTCATACTTAATAAAATACTATTTCTGCAGTTAAAACCATAGATTGATAGCCAATATTGTTATTACCTAGTTACATAAACAGGTTGCCCCCAAAGATATTAGAATTCTCATAATAAATATAATTACCATCAATACTCAAGAAACTAAGAGCTAGAAGAAAATGGACAAGTATCTTCACAGCTCTGGAGTGAAATAATTTTGAATCTAGAATTTTATATACAGCCAAACTTTTAGGCATAGAAGAACTCAGAAAGCTTTCTTCCTCTATACTCTTTCTGAGAAAATTAACTAAGAGGCAGTCTATAAAAGCAAAAGAATCCAAGAGAGAAAGTACATGGAATCAGAGAAAAATGGAAACTAAACCACAAGAGCAAATGGAAGAAAACAGGAAAGACAGCTAGGCAGTAAGCCTGAAAAGTAAATAGTCCAAAATGGATGAGGGCAGTCTTAAAATTTCAAGACTATACTTAGGAAGAAAGTAGACTTACTGCAACAAATAATATGATGAAGACAGTTAACAAGCTTAGGGGTAAAAGTAATTCTTAATCTCTTCTTTTCATCAAGAAAAAAGAAAGGTCACTACAAACTCCAGAGCTACAGAATGCAGACAGTAGCACAAGGAAATCATGTTCAAAACATATAATTTTTAGCAATTTTGTGTTAGAAAATAGGATGTATCAGAGACAAATATTATGCCTTTTGGCTGCCGTAAACCTTTTGCATATCCCTTCCATGCTTGGAGAGTTTTTGTCCCTGTATATAACCAACCCCAAGGCAGAAATCCCAAAGTGATTTCTGCAGCCTTCCTTTAAGTCTCATTTGTGATCCAGGCTCTGCCATTCAGATGAACCTTGTAAAACCTTGAAAAACCTTGACTGAAAATCAGATAATGTGACGAAGCAAGCACTACTGTCCAACATGGAGTTAGCAGGAATGTCCAGCATTGATTGAGATACAGTTGGAGAAAGTGATAGAGAGGACAGACCACAGGCTGACCAATGAGCAGGACCTGGGCAATTAGAGGCTCCTCACCCTTTCCTCTGTCCTTGGAATACACATTCTCCCTACTGTTTCCCCAGTAGGTGTTGTTCCAAGGATACAGTCCTGAGAGAGTAAAGTGTTGTTGAAACTCTCTTGGTAGAACATATGACGGAACCCAGTTAAAGTGTCTACATATAAATTTTTAAAATTTGGCCGCTTGGTGTGGAGATCTTCTCATCGTGTGACCACTCCAGACAAGCCTCGTATGTAAGTCCTCTTGCTTATTAAAACTGCCACTTGCCAGTCTGGGGGCAGGGGGTGGTCCACCATGCCCTCGGTCTCTCCCTGCCTTTTGTGTATGGGGTCAAATTATGAATCAACAGAGAAGAGGCAGAAGTTTAAACATCAAGTGGCTAGGATATACACATGTACTCTGGCAACTGGGTTTTGGGTGGTAGCAATGAGGCTCCGCTGGATTGTTTTCACAATATTATTTGTCAGTGTTGCTCCTTATATTGCTTGCAAACCTCATTGTCTTGCCCTAGCACAGAATCTGTAAACGAATTTATTTTCTGTTTAAACCACCCATAATAGATTGTGCCATTTGAAATGTAGAAAAATCGCTAATGTAGCAATTGGTACTGACAGTGGTGGCAAGAAGCAGAATGTGAAGGAAATGAGAATTAAAAAGTGGTTATCTGACATAAGTGAAAATCTCACTAGTATTTAGGCATCCAACCCTGGCAACCCACCAGTGACAGAGGTAAAATAGTTAGCTGAATTAACAAGTGTAATTTCCTGGAATAAAGAATAGAGTGAAGTCGGGGCGCCTGGGTGGCGCAGTCGGTTAAGCGTCCGACTTCAGCCAGGTCACGATCTCGCGGTCCGTGAGTTCGAGCCCCGCGTCAGGCTCTGGGCCGATGGCTCGGAGCCTGGAGCCTGTTTCCGATTCTGTGTCTCCCTCTCTCTCTGCCCCTCCCCCGTTCATGCTCTGTCTCTCTCTGTCCCAAAAATAAATAAAAAATGTTGAAAAAAAAAATTAAAAAAAAAAAAAGAATAGAGTGAAGGCAAAACTTCTGAAAACTTGTAATTGCTGCCTATTAACAATATAAAGGACTCTTTAAATACTGGAAAGATTAAAGAAATAGATTGACATGTTCAGTGCTCTAAATTAATGGCTCAAATCACGGATGAGGAGTCAGGGACTTTTACAACCTTACCAAGAAACTTTCTAATCTCTTGCTTTCATGGTGCTGAAGTAACTTAAAAATCAATAATAATTTAATTTTATAAATTGCTAAATTATATCATTTTAATTTGACATATCAGCTGGGCTTTTATGGGATAATTAGAATACTGGTTAGAAAAGAGTGGCATCCATGGGGCACCTGGGTGGCTCAGTTGCTTAAGCACTGGACTTCAGCTCAGGTCATGATCTCAGGGTTCATGGGTTTGAGCCCCACATCGGGCTCTGGGCTGACAGCTTGGAGTGTGGAGCCTGCTTTGGATTCTGTGTCTCCCTCTTTCTCTCTACCTCTACCCTGCTCACACTCTGTCTCTCTCAGTCTCTCAAAAATAAACGTTAAAAAATTAAAAAAAAAAAAAAAGACAAGAGTGGCACCCTAGGAATTAAAAAGGGAGCCACATAAGTATATTAGGATAATTTAGAAAAATCCAAACTTCAGGGTACTGCAGTCATCTTAACAAACTGGCAACCCCTTCTTTTCTGCCTGAGAAGGCTGTTCCCTCCTGACACAACTATCCACCACTTCTTTCCTTCTCTTCTCATTATTCTTTCTGGAACCTTAGACCATAGTTAACAAACCTATCTTGTTGGGAACTCAATCTATCACTCAACGCTTTACACTCCTTTATATCCCTTTATAACAGGCTCTTATAAGGAGCTTGCAAGTTGCCACTACATTCTAAAAAGTAAAGAGCTGAATAAACTGAAACCTCAACAACTCTTGGGGCACCCGGATGGCTCAGTTGGTTAAGTGGCCAACTCTTGATTTCTGCTGAGATCATGAGCTCCTGGTTTGTGAGTTTGAGCCCAGGTCAGGCTCTGCACTGACAGTGCAGAATCTACTTGGGATTCTCTATCTCTCTCCTTCTTTCTCTGCCCCTCCTGTGTGTGCACATGTGCACACACTCTCTCTTTTTCTCAAAAGAAATAAATAAACTCAAAAAATAAAAAAAAGAAAGAAAAATCAACAATTCTTCTTAGAGCCATAAGAGAAGTGAGATCACAAGGCAACATGCTACTCCTAAAACTAGAGAGACCAACAGGTAAACAGAGAATCATAACTTACTAGCAACAGAAACTCATGAGCCAAAACTCTGTGGCAAACAATTTCTGGGAGGAAAAGCTGAATTATAAGTGAAAAATTGCTGAAGGCTCAGAGGAAAAGTCTGAGAGTTAAAAATCCTAAGAGACTCAGTATAGGGGTGGGGAGATGGCACAATTTTCTAAGTTTTACCTCCAAGATCATTACCACAGTCTCAAAATAAGTATCAGAGAAAAACACCCTCATGCTTCCTGCAGGGAGGAGGAACAAAGGAACCATTTTGAAAAACTTGAGAACACCCTGTTCTTAACAAGTCATCGTGGTAGGAGAAGTCAGTTAACCAGAACCTGACTTGCTGGGGTATTATCAGAGCTTAAAGGGCCTGGAAAACGGGAAATACTGAACTCTAGCCCACTTTAGTCATTCTCTCCTACCTGAGGAAGAAGATGAAAACTGAGAAACACTTACAAAACTCATAGTCCAGAGGTATAGGTGCACTAAAAGACTAAAACAAATCAAAGGACTATAGCTCATCTTCCCTCCCCCACACCTCACATCAATTACTAGAGGCCAAATACAGCAGTTTCTTTTACCCAGTATTTCATGTCCAGTACTCAAGAAAAAACTACAAAGCATAGCATAAGGCAAAAAAACATAATTTGAAGAGATATATATCAAAACCAAGCATGGCAGGAATGTTGTAATTATCAGATCAGAAATGTAAACAATAATGGTTAATATGCTGAGGACTCCCATGGGTAAAGAAAGCATACAACATGCAATAAAAGGAAGATAGTGTAAACAGAAATGCAAATCCCAAGAAAGAACAAGAAAGAAATGCTACACACAAATATATACTCTCAGAAATGAAGAATGCCTTTAAATGGTTTATTAGCAAGCTGAATTCAACTGAGGAAAAAAATCTCTCAGCGTGAGGATATCTCAAAAGAAACCTCTAAAACTGAAAAGCAAAGAGAACAAATATTGAAAAAAACAATATCCAAGGAGTATGTTATATATATATATATATATATATATATATATATATATATATATATAATGAGATGGCCCAAAGGAGAACAAAGAGAGAAAGAGAAAGAAAAAGTATTTGGACAATATGACTGAGAATTTTCCCAAATTAGTATTAGATAACAAAGCACAGATCCAGGAAGCTCAGAGAACACCAAGCAGGATAAGTGCCAAAAAAATTACACAGAAAATTAAAGATTAAAAAATGCGAAAATAAGTCAAAGGGAAAAAAACACCTTACACAAAGAGGAACAAGAAGAATTACATCTGACTTGTCCTCAGAAATCATGCAAACAAGGAGAGAGTGGAGTGAAATATTTGAAGTGTAGAGGGAAGGAAACCACCAACCTAGAATTTTATACCCTGAAAAATTATCTTTCAAAAGTGAAGGAGAAATAAAGCCTTTCTCAGACAAAAATATTAAGACAATCTGTTGCCTGTAAACCTGGCTTGTAAGAAATATTAAAAAAAATTCTTTAGAGAGAAGGAAATAATATAGGTCAGAAGCTCGGATCAACATAAAGGATGAACATCAAAGAAAGTAAAAAAATTTTTTTTTCTCTTTCTTTTTCCTAATTGATCTAACAGATAATTTTTCAAAATAATAGCAATAATATATTTGATTATGCAAGCTTATATGTATGTATATATGCATATACATACGTATATATACGTATATACATACATACACACACATGCTTTGTATATTTATATATAAGTGAACTGAATGAGAGTAACAGTACAAGGGATGTGAGGCAGGGTTTAAGATTATTTGGTTACTATAAGAAACTTACGCAACCAATGAACTGCTTTAGTGTTTATATGAAAGTGGACTTGAATTAGTTGTGTTAATTGTAAACTCTAGGGCAATCACTAAAAACAGTTAAAAAAGAAGTATAACTCATGTCCTAAGACATGTAATTAATATGCAGTAGCCCTAGCAAACTAATATAATAGGAATATAAAAAATTTGGTATTAATTATATATTAAATAATAGATGCCCTGTATAGGATGCACAAAGGTTTTATACTCGTCATATATAAATAATGTCTACATTGCAGTAAGCAAAAGGTAAATGATTAAAGTGGAAAAAGACTAAGTAACAACACATAGGAGTAAAAGCAGACCATATTTATACAAAAAGATGACCCACCTCACCAAAAATCAGAAAAATACATATTAAAACAATAATATATTTCATTTCTCAGATTCAATAAAATTACAACAACTATCATGGGATCATACGTGAAAGTCACAGGAAATTAACAAAATTATTGACAGCAGTATACATGGTACAATCTTTTTTGGAATTAAATATTGAAACAAACATGGGATTTATATATTGTTTGGACACAGAGATCTAATTTTGTAATCTGTTTCACAGGAATATCTACATCAATCTATCTATATGTGTACTTAAATTTTTAATGTGTGTTTATTTTTGAGAGAGAGAGAGACAGAATGTGAGCAAGGGAGGGGCAGAGAGAGAGGGAGACACAGAATCCAAAGCAGGCTCCAGGCTCTGAGCCATCAGCAAAGAACCTGTGGTGGGGCTCAAACTCATGAACTGTGAGACCATGACCTGAGCTGAAGTCGGATGGTTACCAACTAAGCCACCCAGGTGCCCCACTATAAAATAGAATCTCTAAAAATATCTATAACATAGGTATAAATATATTCATTATAGTAATGATTATATTAGTAGAAAATTAGTAGAAACTTAAATGTTAACCAGTAAAGGAATGGTAAAATGAATTAAGTTACCTCCATAGAAATTTGTATAGTAGTTAAATGAATCTGCATGTTCTGCAATGGAAAGACTGCAAAATCACACTGCTAAGAGTAAAAATAAAATTAAGAAGCATTTATAGCATGATTCCGCTCAGGCAGAAGTTTATATTTCTTTCTATATAAATTATTTATTTTTATAAATCCATACAAAAGTCTGAAAGGGGGACATTAAACTTTAAAGCGGTTAAGTGTCCCTGGAATGGGATTGGAGTAGAGTCTAATAAAGCAAAATCCCTACTCTTTCCTTTAAATCCTGGGAATATATTATATTCATGTTATTATTGTGTATTTACTTTTTAGAAGTATAAAAAACATTCAATTTGTTTACAATTTTTCCCATCGCTATATCCCTGCACTCAGGACAGTATATGACAAATAATAGATACCCATTAAATATTTTGGAATCAGTGAATAGGAGGAAGATGAAAAGAGGTAAAAATAAATCTTAAAAGAAAAATTATTTATAATGAATGTCAAAGGCACAAAATGAAAAAAGTAACATAAAGAATAAGATACGGTTAGGAAAGAACGAAACAGAGTTAAATGTAACTGTATTTTGGAAATCTACTGGTTAGGGAGGAGGGATACAAATCAGAAAAACCAAGTTGGAAATAAATCCTGCTTTTCCCTCCATATAATGGATGTGGGGCCAAGGAGTATGTGAGAAACACAAATATCATAGAATTTTGACAGCCTGATTTAAGAAAAGTTGTGGCCTTTCCATGTAAGCAAAACAAATTTATTAAAATTCTCCTACTATTCTCTGGCCAATTAATTCATATATACAAAGACTTTCCCTAACATTTCTCCAAATAAGAAATGTTTTGTTATGTTAATAAATGGAACATAAAAAAATATGAAGAGAATCTGGACACTCTACATGGCAATTGGTAAAAATAAAATCATCAATAATAAAGCAGTTCTAAAATGAAAGGCGAACCCCACTTAAATTTCTACTTGCTTTGTGGGTGAGAAGACATATCTCTTATACTTAAAAAGAGTAAACTCCTGTGTTTTTTTTTTTTACTTTTCTAATTCACATTAGAATAAGCAGGTTAATCAAATTTTTGGTACATGATACGTGGTATAATAATCAAGCTAACATCCATACCACTTTAGTATTTTAAATTTTTTAAATAAAATTTCATATTTTCTTTGAAATACATCTGACAATCTCAACTAAATATGAGTTCGTATTTACCCTTTAAAAAGTATTTTTTTGAATACTATACACACACACACACAATACTTAAATTTATATATTATTTTTGAGAGACAGAGAGAACGAGAGAGAGCATGAGCAGGGAGGGGTGAAGAGAGAGAGGGACAGAGGATCCGAAGCAGACTCTGTGCTAACAGCAGACAACCCAAAGCGCGGCTCAAACTCATAAACCACAAGATCATCACCAGAGCCGAAGTCAGACATTGAACTGAATGAGCCACCCAGGCACCCAAAAGTATTTTAATATAAACTTTTGTGTGCAACCTAAATGATAATCTTGCCAATCTTGTCAACGGTCTTTTTAATGATTAAGATCAGATAAATGATAAAATAACAGCTATCTTTACCATTTAATAAGACCTTGTTAAAATACCTGTTAGATCTCTTATGAAGACTCCTGAGAACAGTATCCTCCAAATCATTAGCTAATTTTGATATGGAAAAAATTTTTGACTAATTAAAATTTATCTTGGGAGTTCTAACCTTTAATCCTATATTCCTTCTCTCTTTATCAGAGCTGTGAAAAGTGGAAAATTTCACATCATCCTATGTAATTAAACAGCTGCTCCATCTTCAAGCTCAGCTTTCCTAATCTTATTTATAAGATCAAGTCTCTTAAATTTGCAGAAGCCAGTCTCTTCCTAAACATCAAAGACTATAAATATCCCTTGTATTCATAGGACATATAGGAACAGATGTTACATGATTAAATTCTTTCCCATTTAGAACATTTCAGTGAATTTTACCACTGGTTTGATATGGTGTGATATTTGATATTTTCTGAATCCCAAAACAAGTGTCTTACTTCACATCTCCCAGGCAATACTTATTATATCTTATGTATGAGACTGATGTATTATTATTTTCCCACCATCTATGTGACACAGAATACCAACTTCTAAAGGTGAAATCTTCATATATATTCTAAAGTTAATAGAAGGTCACCATGACCCAACAAATGACCCGTCATTTTCTATCATTCAGAGTTTGTTGCAGACAAAAGATATCATTCAAGGTATTTAAGCAAGAAGCTTAATATAAGGAATTATAACAGCATTCAAAGAACTGAAGGAGCTGACTGTAAGCGTAAGCAATACCTCCAGGAATAACTTCCAGAAGAACAAAATTATTGAAAAAATTCAATTTACAACAGCATGAGAAAGAATAAAAGACGTAAAAATACATTATAAAAAAGAAGTGCAAAACTTAAAACAGAATTTAAATTTGGTCAGGAAATTCCTGAACTGAAATGAATTTCTTGAAAACATCTAGACTAAGTTGCATACAATAATGCAAATTAGGGCTTAATTATAAAATATATAAAATTCCATTTTTTGACATCTGAGCTTGGAGACCACTGGAACCGTGCAGTTACATGAATCTATACACTCTGAATTTCTGAAGACACAAAAACTGTACCTTCATATTTAGAACACACAAGCTTAACTGAATTCAACCCAATGACTTTTTAAAAAGGTACTTAAAAATCTACTAGATAATGAATAATTAATTTGACTCAGTTTTTCACTTCCAAATGAGTTGGGTATTTTTCCTGCAGGATATATGGCAAATAGTTATAAAATATAGATGTTGGCAAGTTTTCATTTTAAAATACAGCTTTTATTCATTGTTTCAAGCTCATTTCTTTTAGCTCTCATTTGATTGCTACTAAGCCCATGGGATGTTATAATACACTGTCACATTTTATTAAAAATATTTTTGTTATGGAAATTAATGTGTAACTGCAATTAAAGAATACTGCATCATATCCTAACCCAAATTTACTTAACTGCATGAGGCAACTACGCTGAGTTTTAGCACCTAAAAATTTTGTAGCACATTCAAATCTTTCTTTCCCATTATTCAGAGAATAAATTACAGGGAAAGTCACAAATAAAACCTATTCCCTGAACCTAGTTACTGATGATGGTACACTTAGTTGTATCCAAAAATGAGTAAGACCGTGGAGCATAGAGGTAGGAGTTAAGAAGAAACAGAAGAGGGCCATAATAGCTGATATTACAAGGTATCAAGGGAAATCATTGAAAATGATTCATAAAGCTTTCAAAGTAGACAAATGGTCCCATATATGTTATTACCCTTAAGAACAACTATTTCCACTTCTGACAGCTCAGAGGTACAGGAAGGAGCTATTAGAGGCCATCAGAAATTACTTGTTTGATTCTGTTGTACCTGCATCATTTAACCAATAAAAAAGAAACCCAAGGCAGCTGCAGCTAGAAATCAATTTTTCTGCTGCTTCATTTTAAAAATGTTATTGGCTAAGTCGGCACTGAATTATAATGCAACTAGATTTTTTCACTGCATTTAGCAGATTCTTCAATTGAAATTCTGCTTCTAAAGTTTCTACAATTAGAGATCTTAATTTGTGTACACTAAAATGTTACGGTTCATTAAAAATCTGTCCCTCTGTTGTAGGGATTTCCTCAGACCTCATATTTTGCAACTGGGAAAGTGACTTCTCTCTCCCACAGTTTAGTTAGTTGGGGGCAATGAAAGCTAAACAGAAAATTGGAATTTATAGGTGATTTATATTCAGGATGTAAAAATGTGGCAGGGAGAGAATTATTTTCTATAATGCTTATGTAACATTTACTATACTCCATTATATATTTAGATATTCTTTTGAATATCATGTCTTTCAAAATCTGTGGTTAGGGGTCATTGGTGTTAACTTTCCATGTCTCACCAAAGCATGTAACCTCACATGCAGTCAAAGAATACTGGAACCAGAACAGAATCAATTCATCAACACCCTCATATCACAGATGAGCAAACTGAAATACACCTGTTCAGATGACTTTCTCAAGGTCAAAGAATTGCCACTGTATCTACCCTTAGCTCCAGAGCCCTGGATTTAGAGATTTTAGAGGGGAGGGTTGTGGAGAAACAGTTACTAATCTCTTCCCAAAGGAATTTATTTCACCAGAGAAAGTGAAGCCTAAGGTTATTCTAAAAAAACAGTAGAGGGTGCAGTGAAAGCCAAGTGGGATGTGATTTCAGATTAGGCTAATCTGTAGGTTGCCTCATTAATAAGACAGAACTATAGACAAACTGGATAAACAGAAGATCAGCAAAGAAATAGAAGACTTACACAACTATAAGCCAACTAGACCTAATAGATACCTATGGACTACTCCACACAACAGCAAGAGAATATAGGAGGAGGTGGTTCATGATGGCAGTGTAGAAATATGGGGAATTCCCCTCCTCCCATGGACACAACAGGACTACAGCTACAGATGCAACAATCCCCTCTGAAAAAGATCTGAAAACTACCTGAGCTGCTTCTCCACAACAAAAGATAAAAGGGCCACATCAAGATGGGGAGGAGAGACAGAGATGGGATATCACCCAAAACCCCCACACCCAGCATGACAACCCACAAATGGGACGGATCTCACAAGCATGAAGCTTCTCCTTGAGGAGCAAGGTGTTTGTGCCCCACATGAGGTCCCTGAGCCTTGGGACCTACCTCTGAGAGACAAGCCCACAAAACATCTGACTTTCAAAACCAACAGGGCTTATATCCAGAACCATAGGGATGTAGGGAATGGAGATTCAACTCTTGAGGGCTTGCTTGAAGATTCACTACCCCGGGCTCGGTGCAAACACAGCATTTGAAAAGCACAAACACCATATGAGAAAGAGATTCACTAGCTAATCTTAAAGCATCTTCTATAGGAGCAGGTGTCTGTTAGAACTTTCTGTGGGGACTGAGGCACTGGTTCACACAATTTATTGCATTCTCCCTCTGCCTTGCTAGCACTAGAGGCACAACCTACCCCCATGCCACTCCCAGGGACTGAGTAAGGACAAGGGGAATGACTCGCCCCCACACCACTCCTATGGCCACATGCATGGCCCACACAGCATCCCCTTGAGCACCTGGCTCTGATGGCCAAGATAAATTGTATTCTAGGCCCTGTGGGTTTAAGATAACCACAGAAACACTTGTTGGCAGGCCCTTAGGCCAATACAAAGAAAGTAGTCTAAAACAGAATTCTAGTCTTCCTGTAAAAAAAAGGCTTATTTATTTGTTCTGGAGCTTCAGGCTAAGGGATGGGCTTCAGGCTTACCACATATCTAGAGTCTATGGACATGCTCTCCAGAAACATACACTGGAAGATGCCATCTTTTCACTCTCTCTTGGCACTACAGCTTGCCAGCACCTCCCAGAAAGGACCTTATACACTTGTCTGGAGCCCTGATTTTTCAACTGTTGTCAAGGGAACCCTTTAGAGTTCCTGGTCTGGAATCCAGGGGGATTTATAATTGTGGTGTCATAGGTCTGTATATATTTTCATACCTTAATAGATGCTGCCTTAAGGTACAGCTTCCAATCAGCCTGAAACTAGGTGCTAAGATCCCTCCCTCTGGAACAATGATCTTGTTAGCACATCCTCAATAGCTGGACCCTTCCAAGAAGAAATCAGGCTGCTTAGATAATCACAAGGTTCCAGAGACAATTAAGAGCTAAAGCAAGATGAAATAGTGAGGTTCATGTCCTATGCAAGGGCACTCCTTGAAGAAAGAGCTATTTTGCTTAATACATAGAAAGAAACACAGAGTCAAGTAAAATGAGGAAAGAGAGGAGTATGTCCCAAAGAACATGATAAAACCCTACCAAAATAAAGCACCTTAATGAAACAAATATAAATTTAAGTTTAAGCTAAAAATAAAAGGTACAAATTAATAACAAGAAAACACGTGAAAGTAAAAATCACACTGGTAAAGATAAATATAGAGTAAAGGTAGTAGGCTAAGCATGTATAAAACTAGTATGAAGGTTAGACAAAAAATGGTAAAAGTAACTATAACTAGAATAATTAGGTAAGGGCTATGCAAAATAAAAAGATGTAAAATGTTACAACAAAAACATAAAATGGGAGAATGGGAATGTAGCATTTTAGAGTGTGTTCAAACTTAACTTGCAATCAACTTAAAAGAGACTATTATATATGTTCACTATTCTATTTGAGCCTCATGGTAATCAGAAAGCAAAAACACAGTGGATACATAAAAAATAATGAGAAAGGAGTCTAATCGTAACACCACAGAAAGTTATCAAACCACAAGGGAAGAAAGCAAGATAAAAGAGGAACAGAGAGGAAGTATAAAAACAGCTAGATAACAATGAACACAACTACAATAAGTGCATATCTATCAAAAACTACTAAAATATAAATACACTAAATTTCAATCACAAGACATAAAATGGCTGAATGGAAGAAAACAAGGCCCATGTATAATATGCCTTTAAGAAGCTTACTCCAGATGTAAGGACACACACAAACTGAAAATAAAGGAATGGAAAAAGATGTTTCATGCAAACAGAAATCCTGCCACCCCCCCCCCCCACAAAAAAACCTGGGGTAGCTACACTTGTATCAGATAAAACAGACTTAAAAAAAACAAAAACATAATGAGATGTCTGGGTGGCTCAGTTGGTTGAGCTACCAACTCTTGATTTCAGCTCAGGTCATGATCTCAGGATTGTGAGATCGAGCTTTGTGTCATATTCCACACTGAGTGTGAGCCTACCTGGGATTCTCGCTTTGCCTCTGTCCCTCTCGCCTGCTCACTTAAATTTAAAAAAAAGACTGTAATAAAAGACCAGGATGGGTATTACATAATGACAAAGGGGTCAACCCAACAAGAAAACAGAACATTTGTGGGGTGCCTGGGCAGCTCAGGTGGTTAAGCATCGAACTCTTGATTTCGGCTCAGGTTATGATCTCACAGTTATGTGATCAAGCCTTGTCTTAGTCTCTGCTCTGGGCCTGGAGCCTTCTTATTCCTTCTCTCCATCTCCCTCTGCCCTTCTAACCCTCAAAAAACAAAAACAAAAACAAAACAAAAAACCAAAATATATTTGTAAATAGTTAGGTACCCAACAGTAAAGCACCTAAATATATAAAACAAATATTAACAGAACTAAAAGGAGAAATTGAGAGCAGTATAATAATAATAGGGGACTTTAATACCCTAATTTTACCAATGGCTGGATCATCATGACAAAAAATAAGTAAGGAAATATTCGTCTTAAATGATATATTAGACCATACTGGACTTGCTAGATATATACAAAATATTCCACCCAAAAGCAGCAGAATACACATTTTTCTCAAGTGCACATGAAACATTCTGCAGGACAGATCATATTTTAGGCCATTAAACAAGTCTCAATAAATTTAAGAAGACTGAAATTTTAAGAAGTATTTTCCATGACAAGAGTAGCATAAACATAGAAATCGCTTAATTTTGTTTAATGTTTATTTATTTTTGAGAGAGATAGACACAGTGTGAGCAGGGAAAGGGCAGAGAAAAAGGGAGACATAGAATCTGAAGCAGGTTCCAGGCTCTGAGCTGTCAGCACAGAGCCCAATGCAGGGCTCGAACTCATCAACGGTGAGATCATGACCTTAGCCAAAGTCAGATGTTTAACCAAATGAGCCACCCAGGCACCCCAAAACATGGAAACCATTTAAAGAACATTGAAAAAAGTCACACATATGTGGAAATTAAGCCATAAGCTACTGAACAAACTATAGGTCAATGAAGAAATCAAAGGGGAAATAAAAAAGTACCTTGAGACAAAAGAAAATAGAAATACAACAATTCAAAATCCACAGAAATACAGCAAGAGCAGGTCTTAGAGGAAAGTTTACAGTGATACAGGCCTACCTCAAGAAAGAGGAAACATCTCAAATAAACAATCTAACTTGACACCCAAAGAAACTAGAAAAAGAAGTATAAATAAAACCCAAAAATATTAAGAAAGAAGGAAATACAGATCAGAGCAGAAATAAATGAAATAGAGAACAGCTAGAAAAGACAACAGAAAAGAGCAATGAAACTGAGAGCCAGTTACTTGAAAAGATAAAGGTGGCAAAACTTTACCTGGATTTACTAAGAAGAACTCAAATAAATAAAATCAGAAATGAAAGAAAAGTTACAAGTGAAGGATATCATAAAAAACTCCTATGAACAATTATATACCAACAAATATAACAACCCAGAAGAAATGGATAAATTCCTATAAACATACAATCTCCCAATACTGTATCATGAAGAAATAGAAAAGCTGAATAGACCAACCACTAATAAGGAGATTGAATCAGTAATCAAGGGTGCCTCGGTGGCTCAGTTGGTTGACTGCCCAACTTGTAATTTCAGCTCAGGTCATGATCTCACAGTTTGTGGGTTCAAACTCCAGGCTGTCAGCACAGAGCCAGCTTGGGATTCTCGTTCTCTCTCTCTTCTCCTCCCCTGCTTGTGTGTGCTCACTCTCTCTCACCAAAAATTAATAAATAAACATTTAAAAAAAACCTCCCAAACAAATGTCCAGGACCAGATCATCCAAGCGTTGAATTTAACCGACTATTAAAAGACTGAATACCTATCCTCCTCAAATCTTCCAAAAACTGAAGAGGTGGGAACACTTTCAAGCTTATTTTACAAGGCCAGCATTACTAAAACCAGACAAGGATACCACATAAAAAGAAAATTATAGGCCAATATCCCTGATGAAAATGGTTGCAAATAGCCTCAACAAAATCTTAGCAAACAAAATTCAACAATACATTAAAGGATAACTTACTATGATCAAGTGTGATTTATCTCATGGATTCCAAAGACAGTTTAACATCCACAAATCAACCAATGTGATACACCACATTAACAAAAAAAGTATAAAACCATATGATTATCTAAACAGATGCAGAAAAAGCACATCAAAATTCAATATCCATTTATGATACCAACATAAACCAAAGTGGACAGAAAAAATGTACCTCAACATAATAAAACCATATATGATAGGTTCTCAGCTAACATCATACCCAAAGGTGAAAAGCTCAAAGCTTTTCCCTGAAGAGAAGGATACCCACTCTAGCCACTTTTTTTTAATGTTCTTATTTATTTTTGAGACAGAGAGGGATAGAGCATGAACAGGGGAGGGGTAGAGAGAGAGGGAGACACAGAATCGGAAGCAGGCTCTAGGCTCCGTGCTGTCAGCACAGAGCCCAATGCGGGGCTTGAACTCATGGAGTGTGAGATCATGACCTCAAAGTGGGACACTCAACCGACGGAGCCACCCAGGAGCCCCTCTAGCCAATTTTCTTCATAGCCCTGGAAGTCCCAGACAGAGTGATTAAGCAGAAAAAATAAATAAAAGTCACCCAAATTGGATAGAGGACATATTAGATATTAAACTGATAAGAACAGATACTACACATGATCCTAGCTAAAAGGCCGAGAAGCGATAAGCAAATTGAAAAGGAAAAAGTAAAAGAGCCACTATTTGTGGATGACATGGTTTTATATACAATGAACCCTAAAGACTGCATTAAAAACAAAACAAAACAAAAAAAACAGAACTTGAGCACTTGGGTGGTACTTTAAAAGCAAAAAACAAAAAACTATTAGAACTAATAAATACAGCAAAGTTGCAGGGTATAAAATCAATATATGTTTGTGCTTTTATACACCAAAACAAATTATCAGAAAAAGAAATTAAGAAAACAATCCCATTTACAGTTGCAACAAAAACAGTAAAATATGTAGGAATAAATTTTAATCAAGGAGGTGAAAGACTTATCTAGTGAAACAATAACATGCTGAAAATGATACAAATAAATGAAAAGATAGTCCATGCTCACGTATTAGAATTAATATTGTTTAAATATTTATATTACCCAAAGCAATGTACAGATTCAGTGTGATTCCTACCAAAATTTCAAAAGCAGTTTTCAAAGAAATCAAACAAACCACCCTAAAATGTGTACAGAACCACAAAAGATGCTGAATAGCTAAAGTAATCTTGACAAAGAATAGTACAAAGTGGTAATAATCAAATAGTATGGTATTGGCATAAAAACAAATACAAAGATTGATGGAACAGTGAGCCCAGGAATAAACCCACATGCATATGGTCAGTTAATTTAGAGCAGAAGAGCCAAGAATTTACAACGAGGAATGGACAGTCTCTTCAATACATAGTGTTGGGAAAACTGGACAGCCAGATCCAAAATAACACAACTGGACTTGAACATTAGACATGAAACCATAAAACTCCTAGAAGAAAACATAGTCAGTGGGCTTCCTGACACAGGTCTTGGCAATGATTTTTTCGATCTGACTCCAAAGGCAAAGTCAATAAAAGCAAAAATAAACAAATAGGATTATATCAAACTATAAAAGTTCTGTACAGTGAAGAAAACCGTCAACAAAAGGAAAGGCAATCTAATGAATGGGAGATATTTGCCAATCATATAACCAGTAAGGGGTTAATATCCCCAAAATATGAAGATCTCAAACAACTCAATAACAAAATAAAAACCATCTGATGAAAAATGCCAGAGTAACTAAATACATATTTTTCCAAAAAAGACATATAGATGACTAACAGGTATATGAAAAGATGTTCAGCATTACCAGTCATCAGAGAAATGCAAATCAAAATCAAAATGAGCTATTAAAAACATAAGAAATATCAAGTGTTATTGAGGATGTAGATAAAAGGGAACCATGCATGGTTGTTGGGAATATAAAGTGGTGTAACCACTAAGAAAAACAGTATGGAGATTCCACAAAAAATTGAAAATAGAAATATCATATGATATAGTAATTCCACTTCTGGGTATTTATATGAAGAAAACAGAAACATGAATTTAAAAGGATATATGGCACCCTGTATGTTGTTTCAGGATTACAAAACCCCTGGGGCCCTGATTTTCTACCCTTCTGTTTAATTTATCTACTAATGGACATGTCTGCATAAAGTCATTAATGAAAGTGTTGAATAAAAAGGGTCTACATCATAGACCTTTGTTATTCCACTGAAGATATTTCTTTATATACCACCGAGTTACAGGTTCACCTTTTTATACTAAACTCTGTCCCATTTAATCAATTTATACAATATTAAGAACTTTGCACAATTTTTTTTTATTAATACCCCATTTCTTACTCTATTTAGACTGCTCTAACAAAAACACCATAACCTGGGTAGCTTATAAATAATAGAAATATATTCCTCACAGTTCTGGAGGCTGGGAAATCCAAGATCAGGGCAACGGCAGATTCTGTGTCTGGTAAAAGCCCCTTTCCAGGTTGTAGACTGCCAACTTTTCTCTCTGTCCTCACATGGTAAAAGACATGAGGGAACTCATTCAGGCCTCTTTTATAAGAGCATTAATCTCAGGGCACCTGGGTGGCTTAGGCAGTTAGGCATCTGACTTTGGGTCAGGTCATGGTCTCACAGTTCCTGGGTTTGAGCCCTGCATTGGGCCCTGTGCTGACAGCTGGGAGCCTGGAGCCTGCTTTGGATTGTGCCTCCCTCTCTCTCTGCCCCTCGTCCACTCACACTCTGTATCTCTCTCTCTCTCAAAAATTAATGAACATTAAAAAAAATTTTTTAAAAAAGAGCATTAATCTCATTCATAGGGCATCTGCCCTCATGAACTAATCGCCTTTCAAAGGCCCACCTCCTAGTATACAATAATAATAAAAATAATTATTATCATTATTATTAAAGCCTAATACTAATAATATAATAATAATTATTATTATTATAGCCTGATACTTGGGCATTAAGATTACAACATATGAATTTTGGTTTTGTTTTTGTTTTTTAAAATTTTTTTTTTCAATGTTTATTTTTTTATTTTTGGGACAGAGAGAGACAGAGCATGAACGGGGGAGGGACAGAGAGAGAGAGGGAGACACAGAATCGGAAACAGGCTCCAGGCTCCGAGCCATCAGCCCAGAGCCTGACACGGGGCTCGAACTCACGGACCGTGAGATCATGACCTGGCTGAAGTCGGACGCTTAACCGACTGCGCCACCCAGGCGCCCCGGCAACATATGAATTTTGAGAACACACAAACATTTAGCTCATAGCAGCTGGTATATTTTTATCTACCTCAAGTTCCTTAAAAAACAATAGCAACAAGGGGCGCCTGGGTGGCGCAGTCGGTTAAGCGTCCGACTTCAGCCAGGTCACGATCTCGCAGTCCATGAGTTCGAGCCCCGCGTCAGGCTCTGGGCTGATGGCTCGGAGCCTGGAGCCTGTTTCCGATTCTGTGTCTCCCTCTCTCTCTGCCCCTCCCCCGTTCATGCTCTGTCTCTCTCTGTCCCAAAAATAAATAAAAAACGTTGAGAAAAAAAAAAAAAAAAAAAAAAAAAAACAATAACAGCCATAAAAATAGTTTACACTTTTTGAGCTGCTATCATGTATCACACAATGTCCTAATGGCTTTAAAACTAGTATTCATGTCATAAGAGCTCAAAAGATGAAAGTGAACATTATTGCTATTGTTAGTATCCTTACAATTATTTCTATTTTTATTGTCCTTAGTATTTCTATAAACTACCAATCTCATAACCTTGTCAGAAAAAAATTGTAATAGTTATTCTGACATAGTTTATTTTAATGAGGCCATGTGGCTTTAAGGATTACTGCTTTTCTTCCCAACTGGTCATATATCAACCTTTTAATAATGGATTTTAAATTTGAGCCTAGAATAAAGGCCAAGTTTTCTGGCTTACAGACTGTACATATTAGAACTACTTCTTCCTGTTTTTGTTTGTTTGTTTGTTTCTGCAGAGTACCTTAGATTTACTTAACATTATCGGTAAGAGAAATATACAATTCTTGGAATTCTGGGGTCAAATTATTAATTAAATTCTATTTATTTGAAAGGCAGGAGTGATTAATACTTCAGTGCTATTTAGACCACCAAAGTACTGATTAATTTGTCTAAGTAATTCATTTTATATATTCTGAGGAGGATTATATTACTCTCTGTATAGGCATATGTGATTACCTAAGGGTTTTTGAACATTAAGTTGAAATTATCTTGATAACAGCAGAAGACAGCATTTAGACCTATAGGCAGTCTGTAAAGATGTTATTTGTTATGACTAACATGTAATATTATGGAGGAATCTCCATTCCCCTGGTTTCATTTCTTCATGCAGAATGACAATGACCCTGTAATACCTAGTCTTCTTTTCTCATCCTTTGTTTATTCCACTCCATATATAAGGAGTGGAATATATATGTCCTTGATTACCAAGGGTCTGATAGGCATTGATTCATGTTTTTTTTTTTTTTAATTAGCAAAACTAATCTATTAAACATCTGTAAGAACTAGGGATTAGTTTTTTTTTCTTCTCTGTCCATTTAAAGCAGTTACCCCTGGACAGTATATTTGCTTTAAGAGATCCAAAGTTTCTTTAGCAAGTCCTTTGGTCTGCACACTAAAGCCATATTCTATGATTAGCTTTATCAGCATCAAAGCCAATATTAGATCTCTACCAGTTTCTTTTCCAGGGCTCTAAGTTCAAGATGGAAAAAAGATATGATTTACTGGTTTTCCCACACCCCTGCACCTTTCTTCCTGTCTCTCCTCTTGTTTTCTTAAGATTTCCAAGCACCTGGCACTCTGCAGCCATGCAATGAGAGGAACCCATTTTACTACATTACTCTGAGCAATTGGCACTGACATTTCCAATAGGTTGTTCTGGCTTTGTGTCAAGGATCTACACCTACAGTAAATATCCAGTTCTTATAATGGCCATCCTTATCAATGAACGTGTAAAGATGGGTTTATATAATGAATCATCTTCAAATTAAAACAGAAGTAGATGAAGTGTTACTCATCAACAGTCTTCCTCTCACTCATGTTCTCTCTCTCTCTCTCTCTCTCTCCACACACACACACACACACACACACACACACACACACACACAGAATGAATTAATGTGAATGCTACACCACCTCATAAAATGGACAGCAGGTGAAGACGTTTTTTCCAAGCTGAAAAAAACAACAATGGACTCCTAATAGTGATGGGGAACAGAGATGATAGGAGCTTCTGGAAACCTCATAATGATCTATTTCTTGATCTGAGTGGCAGTTACATTGACACTGATCACTTAGTGAAGTTTCACCAAGCTGTACGACTTGTGATTTGTTCACTCTTTAATATGTATGTTATATAAGAAAGAAGCTTACCTTAAAAGTCACGTAAGAACCAAACAAATTAAACACTGAAAGCTCAAAGAGTGGATGAAAGTTAAATTTGAAATTTAACTGAACCCTAAAATATTTGTAAAAGGAATTAAGTTCTTATTTTTATTGGATGTATTTAGATTTTCCACTGGAACATTATAATACTGACAAGCTCTATATTCTATATTTGTTAGCAATTACACCTGACAAATACTGAAAATAATCACAAATGGTGGCAAATTATTGGATGTTTTCTAAACATTATTTGTCTGAAATTGTAGTGTGCATGAAAACAAAAAGATTGTACCTGCAACAATACTTCTGTTAAAATATTTCCATATTTTATTACAAAAATTATAACTGACCATATTTTTCATTTAGGAGAATTTTATCTGAGGTTATCAGGAATTTCTTAGCCATAAGAATGCAATTTTAATAAGACTAGAGGAAACATTATGAGAAAGAAAGGAAAGAATAAGGCCATAAAACATGCATTCTTGACAAGAACTCCATTGACCTGATACTAGACGTAAGGCTGGAAAAAGTTACAATTACAAATATGTAACAAAAATAATTACTTTGCTCATGTCACTTTTCATGATCTGATAATCAATATAAAGAAGTTTTTGTTTTAATGTACATAGATATGTTATCCCTATTTTTCAAAAGAATTTTAAAAAATCGTTTCCAATGGGTGTATATCATAGATTCAGCAGTACATTAAAAGGAATTTGTAAACACTCAAAAAATGAAATACTAAGCCATGGTATCGAGATACTTCACAATCCTGCAATCTGCAGTGGCATGCAAGAGAGCAGAGTGGTGTATCAAGGGAACTTCCCCAGGTCTCAGATCCTCAGGGCTACACTCTGATGGCGTGGCCAGTGACAGCAGGGAAACAGGAGATATCGAACTATTATCAAAACCCTACTGTTAGAATCTTATATACCTTATTTAATCCTATATTTCTGACTTTTCTAATTCATTAGTCTATCACTTTAATTCCACTTAAAGTGGAATTTGGTTCAAATCTTTAGCCTCACTGACAAAAGAGAGAAATGAAAATTTTACTCTGCTTAATCATGTAGACATTTCTCAAAGAAAATTTCCAAAGTATCATTCCTTTCCTGGTCTACCGTTTGCCTCTCATGAGATTGAAGTCATGCTCCATACTTGCCTAGTGACTCAATTCTTGAAGAGAAGAGAAGATAGTAATGTGCTGTTTTGCTTATTTTTGAAACATAATGGACAACAGAACAGGAAAAGTCCTAGTAAGAAAATAAAGACCTGTTCAATTTTAAGTGATACAAACCCCATTTCAACTAGTTTAACCAAAATAAAACAAAACAACTAAAAGGACCTCAAAGGCTCTATTAATTGGAAAAGCAGCAAAGGATGCTATGTTACAAAAATGGCAGGCAAGCACCACATTCCACTACTTAGCCTCCTTGCATGCACCCACAAGTACTTTCTCCCAAATATAAAGTGCATTTTTTACTGTTTGTTTGGTATTATTTATACCATTACACAAGGAATATAGAATACATTCTCATTGTTAAAAAAAGAAATATTATAGATTAAGGTAAAATCCACTTTGACTACCACAGGTAATCCATGTTATCAGATTAATAAGTGTATTTCCAGGCTGTTTTATGTTTTAAATATACACACACACATTCACTCAAGTATTTAGAGAAATATACAGTGTTAATGTGTGTATGTGTATGTTTATATTTTTGGCAGAAACTCCCTATTACATGTATTATTATAAAAAGCGATTCCTTCCCTCTTCCCCCTTCCAACCACAATTCCCTCAGAAACTTTTCCATGCCATTTTCAAAACTGACATATAGTATGACATAATGTGTACAGACCATGATTTGTAATTTAATTATTTCCCACTAACAGAAATAGGGGTTGTTTCCAGTTTTTTTTAACAATAATAAACAACAATGTAATGAAAATCTTTGTTATTCCTTCTTGTTCTTAAGTGTATTAAAACTGGATATATAACAAGAAATAAAACACACAATTTTTAAATTTTTTGAGATTCCCTATTTCCCATAAGTCTATCATATTTAATATTAAACTCTTTAGCCAAGTGAAAACAATTACTTGACTGTTTTCGTATGTTTCTTGACCATACGCATTTTCTGCTGTGTAAATTAGTGTTTATATTACCTGCCTTATTTTCCATTAGTCTGTTATTTTCATTTCATAAACGCTTCACATATTTTAATATGAATCCAATGTCTGTTATATATGTACTCTTTCCTATCTGCATTTTCCTTCTAGTACTATATATGGTAGGGTTTTTTGGTAACAGAGACTTTTTAATTTTTATATAATCAAATTTATCAATCTAGATTTATGGCTTATAATTTTGGTTTACATAACCCAAAGTCATAAAATCATTCTCAATTATTTCCTTTTAAAACTTTAAAATTTTTATTCATTATATTTTAGAACCTTAATTCAACTAGAATTCATTTTTTGTGACTTAAGTGGTGAAGATGGATAACTCTAGGTTTTACCAAATACTTGTCAATTTTTCCAATTTTTAAGTAGTCTGTAGGTTCTCTACTAATTCAAATCAGTTATAATTATTCGGTAATAATTTTCCATATACATGCAGGTCATTTTCTTTCCAAATGATCAGTTTTTTTAATTATGTACCAAATAACAAGTATTTTCATTATTTTCTACTATGGCAAATTCTCTCCTATCTTAGCTGTAAATTGTCCTAGTTGATTTCTACTTTCAACTGAGATGGAATGGGAGGGACCAGACTTAACCTCCTAACATACACAATGAAATACATACAACAATATTTTTCAAGACATTTAATTTTAAGTAAAAAAGGAAAGAGTGATCACTCACAGCCAAGAAACAAGCAAAATTAGCCCTACAAGCGCCATAGCCCACTGTCTTGAGTGTTTCAGAAAATGGAGCAAGGAGGAGAAGCCCACGCACAGTCTAGTAGACTTCCTGACTTGAGATGCTGGAGCTGGAAATCCAAGGAAACCCAGGTAGCTTTAAATAGGCCTGACCTAAACAGATGCTATGTTATTCACCTAAAAAATCTCACAAGTAGGAACTGTTGCCAAGTAACTTAACTGCATCCCAGAACAAGTTCAATCATACTTATATCAACACAAAAATGTCCAGCACCTAAGAAGGTAAAAGTTACCACACCTAGCATTCCATTTTAAAAAGGAATGGGAGGGGCACCTGGGTGGCTCAGTCGGTTAAACAGCCGACTTCGGCTCAGGTCATGATTTCCCGGTCCTTGAGTTCGAGCCCCGCCTCAGGCTCTGTGCTGACAGCTCAGAGCCTGGAGCCTGTTTCAGATTCTGTGTCTCCCTCTCTCTGACCCTCCCCCGTTCATGCTTGGTCTCTCTCTGTCTCAAACATAAATAAACGTTAAAAAAATAAAAAAAAATAAAAAGGAATGGGAAAAGAAATACAACCCCAAATTAAGAGAGAAATTACCAATCAAATGTAAACCAGAACAAGGTATTAATATTAAGGGTAATGGCACTAAATTGGTTATTACAACTGTATTCCACATGCTTCAGAGTTAAGGGAATTATAATAGAGTATGCTGAGTACAGACATGGAAAATATAAAAAATATTAAAAAGAGTCCAAATCAAAATTCTAGAGCTTAAAATTGCTATGTTAGAAATGGAAAAATCCTCTGCATGGCTGATTAGATATTATAGCAGAAATAAATGATCAACTTGAAGACCTGGCAGTAGAGACTATAGAATATGAAACAGAGATCAAAGGCTAAAAATATAATGAAGAGAGAATTACTGAGCTATATGACAACTTCAAACAGAGTAATGTAGATGTGTAATTAAAAGTTCCATAGGGAGAGAAAAAGAGCGTGTACAGAAAAAAAAATTGAAGAATAATGGCTAAAATTCTACAAGTTTGAGGAAACTAGAGAGGACAGTATGAAAAATTCCCCAAATGCAAAAGGCAAGACACTTATTTAAAAACTGCACCAAAGCATGTCATGATCAAATTGCTCAAAGTCTTAAAAGTGACCAGAAAAAAGGAGACACATTACATATAAAGGAATAAAGACAAGGATGACAAAAGATTTATCAGAAACAATTTGAGCCTAGTCATAGTGGAATAACATCTTCTAAGTGCTGGAAAAAAACCTGTCAACTAGAAATCTATACCTAGCAAGGGACAGGGAGGTAAGGATGGAGAGATTATAAAAGACACAAGGAAATTTGAGGAGGGATGATGAATATGTTCACTATCTTGATTGTGGTGATTTCACAGGTATATACATATGTCAAAATTTATTAAACTGTGCACTTTTGCGGACTTCAAGCTGTATTACAAAGCTGTAATCATCAAGACAGTATGGTAATGGCACAAGAATACTCTGATCAATGGAAGAGAATAGAAAACCCAGAAATGGGCCCACAAACATATGGCCCACTAATGTTTTGTTGCCCACAAGCAGGAAAGAATATCCAATGGAATAAATATAGTCTCTTCAGCAAGAGGTGCTGGGAAAACTGGACAGTGACATGTAGAAAAATGAACCTGGACCACTTTCTTATGCCATACACAAAAATAAACTCAAAATGAATGAAAGACCTAAATCTAAGACAGGAAGCCATCAACACCCTCAAGGAAAAAGCAGGCAAAAACCTCTTTGGCCTTGGCTGCAGCAACTTCTTACTTAATTCATCTCCAGAGGCAAGGGAAACAAAAACAAAAATGAACTACTGGGACCTCATGAAAATAAAAATCTTCTGCACAGCATAGGAAACAATCAGCAAAACTAAAAGGCAACCAATGGAATGGGAGAAGACATTTGCAAACGACATATCAGATAAAGGGTTAGTATCCAAAATCTATAAAGAACTTAACAAACTCAACACCCAAAAATAAATAATCTAGTGAAGCAATAGGCAAAAGACATGAATAGACACTTCTCCAAAGAAGACATCCAGATGGCCAATCGACACATGAAACAATGCTCAAAATCACCCATCATCATCAGGGAAATACAAATCAAAGCCACAATGAGATACCACCTCACACCTGTCAGAATGGCTAACGTTAACAACCCAGGCAACAACAGATGTTGGTGAGGATGCGGATAAAGAGGATCTCTTTTGGACCACTGGTGGGAATGCAAACTGGTGAAACCACTCTGGAAAACAGTGGGGAGCTTTCTCGAAAAATTAAAAATAGAACTACCCTACAACCCAGCAATTGCACTACTAGGTATTTATCCAAGGGATACAGGGATCCTGTTTTGAAGGGGCACATGCACCCCAATGTTTATAGCAGCACTATCAACAATAGCCAAAGTATGGAAAGACCCCAAATGTCCATCGATGGATGAATGGATAAAGAAGATGTGGTATATATATATATATATATATATATATATATATATATATATATATACATACACACACACACACACACACACACACACACACACACACAATGGAGTGTTACTCGGCAATCAAAAAGAATGAAATCTTGTCATTTGTAACTACGTGGATGGAACCAGAGGGTATTATGCTAAAGGAAATTAGTCAGAGAAAGACAAGTATCGTATGACTTCACTCATGTGAGGACTTTAAGGCATACTTATTTTAAAAATGCTCCAACGAACTCTTCAATGTATAAACAGCAGTGGAATTATCCCTTCACCAAAGGATAACATCTAGTTTTCTATCCAATAACATCCAGTTATTGTCCAGTAATATCTATTTCCTCTACACTATTTCAAATTTCGCACCTCTGACTGATCAGATTTGGAAATGGTTTCTCAGGATTCCATAAAGTGTGATGAATCTATCTAAAACACAAATAGAGGAAAAGGTACTTGTGGTAGTGACTATAGTCCAGAACTTAGCTCATATCCCTCCAGATGGGCAGTATCAGCAAAGTTTTCTTACTCTGCACTTAGTGCAAGTTTCTCATTCTGCCTATCTGGCTGTCTCTGGCTGTGCTAACTGCAGCATCTCTCTCCCTCACACTTGAAAGTGCACTGGGGGGGCGCCTGGGTGGCGCAGTCGGTTAAGCGTCCGACTTCAGCCAGGTCACGATCTAGCGGTCCGTGAGTTCGAGCCCCGCGTCAGGCTCTGGGCTGATGGCTCGGAGCCTGGAGCCTGTTTCCGATTCTGTGTCTCCCTCTCTCTCTCTGTCCCTCCCCCGTTCATGCTCTGTCTCTCTCTGTCCCAAAAATAAATAAATAAATAAATAAAAACATTGAAAGTGCACTGGGAAAACTTCCAATGCTGGTGACTATGCCAGGTCAGCAGTCCAGTTGCTCTTGCTGCCAGTTTTATGGCCTAAAAATCAACATAGGTATTGGGCAATAAAGTGCCCCTGGATGTCACCCTCAGACTTCTCTGACAATCCAACTCTCATAAAACTCCAGCTGGCTGGCTATTCATTTTGCTCTTACGGATTCTACCGCCTAAAAATCAAAGTCAAAATTTTTATCAGTGGAAGCTTTGAAGTGAGGGAATGTTGAGTATTTTCTATACCTTAGCAATTGGCATGGGGGTTTTATCCTTGGTCCTAATTACCAACTTAGAGCTAGTGTTGCATGCTGCCTAACAGCAAGATAAAATTATATGCTGGGATTTGAAGGAAAGATAATTTGTACTTTCCCCCATCCCCAAGTTTCATCCCAGGAAATGCATATTTTAATGCAGGAAATTATTATGTTGCACAGCATAGAGGATTGCACAGCATCAGGTAGTTGTGAATAATGCTGCAAGGAACATGGGAATGCAGATATACTGTTTTTACTTCCTTTTGATAAATACTGAGAAACGGCAATGCTGTATCATATAGTAGTTCTAGTTTAAAATTTTGAGGAACCTCCATACTCTCTTCCATAGTAGATACACCTATTTACATTTCCACCATCAGTGCACAAGAATTCCTTTTTTCTCCACACCCTCACCAACAGTTGTCAGTTCTTGTCTTTTTGAAGATGGCCATATTAACAGGTATGTATGAGGTGACATTTCATTGTGTTTTTGATTTCCAGTTCCTTGATGATAAATGATGCTAAGTACCTTTTCATGTGCCTGTTGGCCATTTGCATTTCTTCTTTGAAAAAATTCAGTTCCTCTGCTCATTTTCAAATCAGAATTTGTTTTTTGCTACCGAACTGTGTGAATTCCAAAATATTTTAGATATTAAGTGCTTACCAAATATATGATTAGCAAACTTTCTCTACCATTCTACAAATTGTCTTTTCATTTTAATACAACTGAGTTGATTTCGTGTGTGGTGTAACATAGGGATCCAGTTTGCCCAACATCATATATTGAAGACTGTATCCTTTACCAATTGTATATTCTAGTAGTCTTTGCATTTCTGTACCTCCCTCACAAGGTGAACCCTTCTGCTTCCCTCTATGTGTGTGTCTCATTCCGTCCTCCGTATGTGAGCAAAAGATGATGGGGGATGACATATTTGCAGACAGCCTCAGGTTTACATGATGCCAGCTTGCATCCGCAAGTATGCTCTATATATTATATCTACATAAAGATAAGCTAGCCCTTCTTTTGTAATATTTAGACAATACACTGGTTGTCTGGCCAGATCCTGATCATATTACCCTTGTTAGGTTTGATAGAATATGATTGACATCCCGCCAGGGAAGGGAAATTTTCAAAGGAAATTGTGTGTACTTACAAGAAGGTGGAAATGATCCTCAGCAGATAAAAGAGTGAATGTTTCTTATGGGAAGAAAAAGAGAAGCTCTAAAAGCAAATGAATCAAGGACTGACATGACCTCATGCAAACCAGTTCTTTTCTTTGACCCTAAACTCCATCAAGTAAACAAAAGACCTCTCACATGTGATAGAAATTCCATTGGATAAACAAAAATGTGTACGTGCTTAGCACACCAAGCATTCTTTGCTTTGTGCTGGCAGTCTCTGATTACAGAAAATTCATGCTCATGAAGTGAAAATAAAATATTAATAATTGTCAACATTTATATAGTATTCATTATTTGCTACATTCTGTTCTAAGTGCTACACATATATTAACTTATTTAACCTTCCCAACAACCCTGTGATGAAGCTATTATTAATATTGCTAGTTAAGAGGTTAGTAAACAGCAGAGCTAGAATTGAGACTCAGTCACTGTCTGCTGCGGAATGTGATCACCTCTCCCTATGCTTCCTTTATCTCAGTATGTAGTTGACTCACAATATGACTTTTCAGAATGGGGAGTACACAACAAAATATAGGCATTATAACAGAAAAGCCTTGTATATTTTCTTTTTTCTTAATCATGAAACACTACCCCTCTCTGGGTAAACTTTAAGGAACAATTTTAATTCTCTTTAAAAATTTCTCTACCTTGGGGTGCCTAGGTAGCTCATTTAGTTAAGCATCTGATTTCAGCTCAGGTCAATATCTCAGTTCATGGATTCAAGCCCGACGTCAGGCTCCACACTAGGAACCTACTTGGGATTCTCTCTCTCCCTTTCTCTTTGTCCCTCCCCCACTCGTGCTTTCTCTTTCTCAAAATAAGTAAACCAAAAAATTATTTAAAAATTTCTCTATTAGCACATTTGGTTTCGTAACAGCTGTGTTTCTTATCTTTAGGGTATTCTTAAGATACTGCTCACTTCCTTTTTTTAATTTCACGTGTTATAGGTACTCTGATGCATTCAATCTTTTGAAAGGCCAGAAAGTGTTTGCTATTTAAGAGTTGCTTAACCACGGGAAGAATCTTAGTTCTATATACCCCTTCGCTAGAGATGAGAGGTTTTGAGGAGGTTAACACTTTCTTCACTGCTGTTTCACAGGAATAATAATTTGGGTGCCTATCCTGTACCAGGCCCCGTGGTGAATACTTTTTCACCTCTATCATCCCCTTAGTCAGAGGTATAGAATCAGCTCTCCATAAGCAAAGGCTATTCTGTGTACACACATAATTGTATGTCTTGTTATCAAAGGGGTTTTCAGGCCCTCTTTCATCATCATCACAGGCAGAATTCTCTTAATTGAGCGCAAGTCCTCTAAGTGGGTCTCTGAAATAGGCGGAAAGTAATTTTCTGCTGAATTAAGCAAGGTTGTAAACTCAAAGAGGATAGCTCCCTATAAAGGCTTATGGGATTGCAAATCAATGTAAACAATTTACTTCAAAGGCCTCTGCCTGATTTGGCATTTAATGGGGAAATGTGCCTCAATAGTACTTCTAAAGCTTAAATAAAATTGTCATATTGATTCTCCACATTTTGACATTTCTAATTATTATAATAATTTGACAGATTTTTGGGAATGCGAGCTGGTGCAGCCACTCTGGAAAACAGTATGGAGGTTCCTCAAAAAACTGAAAATAGAACTACCCTACAACCCAGCAACTGTACTACTAGGCATTTATACAAGGCATACAGGTGTGCTGTTCTGAAGGGACATATGCACCCCCATGTTTATGGAAGCACTAGCAATAATAGCCAAAGTATGGAAAGAGCCCAAATGTCCACTGATGGATGAATGGATAAAGAAGATGTGGTATACACACACACACACACACACACACACACACACACACACACACACACACATGATGGGGTATTATTCGGCAATGTAAAAGAATGAAATCTTGCCGTTTGCAACTACATTGATGGAACTGGAGGGTATTATGCTAAGTGAAATTAGTCAGAGAAAGACAAAAGTCATATGACTTCACTCATATGAAGACTTTAAGAGACAAAACAGATGAACATAAGGGAAGGGAAACAAAAATAATATAAAAACAGGGAGAGGGACAAAACAAAAGAGACTCATAAATATGGAGAACAAACTGAGGGTTACTGGAGAGGTTGTGGGAGGGGGGATGGCTAAATAGGTAAGGGGCACTAAGGAATCTACTCCTGAAATCATTGTTGCAGTATATGCTAACTAATTTGGATGTAAATTTTTAAAAAAATTTTTTAAAATGAAGTCTCCAAAAAAAATACATAGGGTACTGAGTAATACTGCTCTATTTTTCTTTTTACTAACTTACTCTAATACTGTACTAAAGAACATACATGAAATTTCCCTATTCTAAAGGATATATGCCTATTATAAAGGATAAATACCTATTCTTGAAAATGAAAAGTCCAGATGGCATTATATGGTGTTTTGTACCCTTAAATCAAATATTTTTTCTTTAAAATTATTTTCCATATTAAACTAAACAAAAATATTTCAAGTAGCCAATTTATAAAAAAAATTTAAAATGGCATCTATATTATATGTTAAAATCAAATTAAACATACAAAATTATACAAACCTGTTTAAATACTTTTAGGTAGGAGGAAATCTGAGTGTGATTTTTAGAAAGTGTTACTGATCACAGAAGTTAAATTAATGACCCTCTAAATCACCTGCATGGTATCAACACCCATTCTCAAGTAACAAATAGAGGTTTTGAGTAAAGGTCTGACCAACCTACAGGTTAGTTTCTGAATCTAACATTTAATAATTCTACAGAAGTTTTGCTTACCTAGAATCATACTACAATAATATTTGCTGTTTTGAGGACACATTATAAAATAATGAAAACAGGGGCGCCTGGGTGGCGCAGTCGGTTAAGCGTCCGACTTCAGCCAGGTCACGATCTCGCGGTCTGTGAGTTCGAGCCCCGCGTCAGGCTCTGGGCTGATGGCTCGGAGCCTGGAGCTTGTTTCCGATTCTGTGTCTCCCTCTCTCTCTGCCCCTCCCCCGTTCATGCTCTGTCTCTCTCTGTCCCAAAAATAAATAAAAAACGTTGAAAAAAAAATTTAAAAAAAAATAAATAAAATAATGAAAACAAACAAATAAGTATACTTCATACTACTACAAAACCCCTATTATGAAGCCTGTAAACAGTGTGTCAGAAAGAGTATAATTTTTCTCATACTTCTCAGCTAAATGTCTACAAGTGTATGCTCACTAGTGACTGAATAATAAAAGTTAATATGCTGGCATTTTGCAGTATCATGTTTTATACCCTATGATAGTGACTCTATATTTTAAAATCCACTATTTTCCTTAATGTAGAACCAACAAACCCATGTTTAATTCAGACGGTACCTGAATACCATCTAAAGATGACAGCATTCTTGGGCATCTCTGCCCTAAAGAACTGTAATTTTGTCTTCACATATGGACTACCATGCTTGTGTAAATATTCTTCAAACCAATAACCTGTATTTAATATGTGTAAAAAACAGAGAAATGGGGTTCAAATGCTTTGGCACAGACCTTTTTTCCCTTGTTCTATTACTAAAAAAAAAAGTCAGCCATGTGCATTTCAGTTATTTTATTATTGTATCACTACTTTTGACTACACTGAGAAGAATTTTCATGGACCAAGTTTCATGAAACTTTACTCTCAAGTATTGTATCACTACTTTTGACTACAGTGAGAAGAATTTTCATGGACCAAGTTTCATGAAACTTTACTCTCAAGTACATGAGAATAACTGAGACAAATTCTCATTGTGAACATGTTTATAAAATGTCCTTTAAAAAAGACTATTCACACACTTCTAATAACATTCTTTTCTTTAAATTTCGGACTTTAGTATACAAGTTACTACCTCAAAGGACAATGCAAGAAAACTCTTATTTTAATTTTTTATCCCCCTTTCCCCCTATTTCTACACCTCCTTCAACTTCTGCAACCAAACAACCATTCTATACTGTTAAGTGATTTTTTTTGTTTCATATGTGTTTTATAAAACATGTATTATTATATTATGTATATGTATTTTTAATTTTTATGAATGCTAATGGACTTCATAGCTTACTTTGGTTTGTTTAACTCTCCTCACATGAGCACTTAGGTTTTTGTTTTGCTTTGATTTTCATTTTTTTATCATAAAATTTACCTACAGTAAAATGCACAGATCTTAAGAGTACATTTCGATGAGTTTCAATCAAAGCATTAATTTGTATAACCATTACCCCCAATGACATATAGAATAGTTCCATCACTGCACAAAATTTTCTTTTCACTCCTTGTATCAGTCCTCAACCACTATTTTGTTTCTATCAATAATATGAAGACAAAATTTGCAAATCAGAAAATAGTTAAAATTATTCCAGAACAAGTGAGGAACTGAACAAACTGAATGCTAAAATATCAAACAGTTTATAAGACTTATTCCTGAAATTCTGCAATTGAATTGTATGATATCATGACTTGTTGGAAGAATGTTTTGACAGAACGCCTATTTTTAATTGGAAAAATTTACATTCTATACTAGAGAATTAAATTGTGAAGGCCTATGATTTGCATTCAAATATGGTAAAATATTCAAAAGGATTTTAAATAGAATTTATGAGTTTGGGCTTTAGAAAGAAAGGTTTTATCAAAGAAACTTCTAAAGGAGGCTAAAAAGGCCGTACCTGGAAACTACATGGATTAAAATATTTATATATATCAATAGGGGGAGAATGAAGATTGAGAATATTTACCATTTAGAGAAAAACCTACTTGGATGTTTCCAGGTGACTCACCAAGGAAAGAATATTTTCTCTATTTAAAAAATATGGTCTTTAGAGAAGCAGTTCATTAAAAATATAAAAAGTTTCAAAATTACTAATTATAAAATTGTTTTTTTAATATTTTATTTTTTAAGTAATCTGCACCCAACATGGGGCTCAAACTTATAGCTCTAAGATCAAGAGTCTCATGTTCTCTGACTGACACAGCTAGGTACACCAATAATAAAATTACTTTTTAAAGTATTGGAATCATCTGGCAAAATAAAAATAAAACCTGTTGAAAAAAGGGTCCTTCAGAAAAATACCTATAACACAGTATTATAAATAAAGTTTAAAAAATGATTAAAATATGTGCATATGTACCAAAATTAAACATTCAAATTGTGCTATTTCAATGTTAGAAAATCAATGATTCAAAAAAAATTTTGCTTTAATGTACACAAATGCGAGAGAGGAGGGAAGATGGCGGCGTAGGAGGATGCTGGGCTCACCACGCATCCTGCTGATCACTTAGATTCCACCTACACCTGCCTAAATAACCCAGAAAACCGCCAGAGGATTAGCAGAACGGAGTCTCCAGAGCCAAGCGCAGACAAGAGGCCCACGGAAGAGGGTAGGAAGGGCGGCGAGGCGGTGCGCGCTCCACGGATTGGCGGGAGGGAGCTGGGGTGGAGGGGCGGCTCGCTGGCCAAGCAGAGCCCCTGAGTCTGGCTGGCAAAAGCGGAGGGGCCGGACGGACTGTGTTCCAACAACAAGCGCGACTTAGCGTCTGGGAGGTCATAAGTTAACAGCTCTGCTCAGAAAGCGGGAAGGCTGGAGGACAAAGGGAGGGAGAGTTGCTGAGCCCTTCATAAGTTTACAAGAATTGAAATTATACCATGCATACTTTCAGACCACAGTGCTATGAAGCTTGAAATCAACCACAGGAAAAAGTCTGGAAAACCTCCAAAAGCGTGGAGGTTAAAGAACACCCTACTAAAGAATGAGTGGGTCAACCAGGCAATTAGAGAAGAAATTAAAAAATATATGGAAACAAACGAAAATGAAAATACAACAATCCAAACGCTTTGGGATGCAGCGAAGGCAGTCCTGAGAGGAAAATACATTGCAATCCAGGCCCATCTCAAGAAACAAGAAAAATCCCAAATACGAAATCTAACAGCACACCTAAAGGAAATAGAAGCAGAACAGCAAAGGCAGCCTAAACCCAGCAGATGAAGAGAAATAATAAAGATCAGAGCAGAAATAAACAATATAGAATCTAAAAAAACGGTAGAGCAGATCAACGAAACCAAGAGTTGGTTTTTTGAAAAAATAAACAAAATTGACAAACCTCTAGCCAGGCTTCTCAAAAAGAAAAGGGAGATGACCCAAATGGATAAAATCATGAATGAAAATGGAATTATTACAACCAATCCCTCAGAGATACAAACAATTATCAGGGAATACTCTGAAAAATTATATGCCAACAAATTGGACAACCTGGAAGAAATGGACAAATTCCTAAACACCCACACTCTTCCAAAACTCAATCAGGAGGAAATAGAAAGCTTGAACAGACCCATAACCAGCGAAGAAATTGAATCGGTTATCAAAAATCTCCCAACAAATAAGAGTCCAGGACCAGATGGCTTCCCAGGGGAGTTCTACCAGACGTTTAAAGCAGAGATAATACCTATCCTTCTCAAGCTATTCCAAGAAATAGAAAGGGAAGGAAAACTTCCAGACTCATTCTATGAAGCCAGTATTACTTGGATTCCTAAACCAGACAGAGACCCAGTAAAAAAAGAGAACTACAGGCCAATATCCCTGATGAATATGGATGCAAAAATTCTCAATAAGATACTAGCAAATCGAATTCAACAGCATATAAAAAGAATTATTCACCATGATCAAGTGGGATTCATTCCTGGGATGCAGGGCTGGTTCAACATTCGCAAATCGATCAACGTGATACATCACATTAACAAAAAAAAAGAGAATGCAGATGCAATCATGTCAATCGATGCAGAAAAGGCCTTTGACAAAATCCAGCACCCTTTCTTAATAAAAACCTTGAGAAAGTCGGGATAGAAGGAACATACTTAAAGATCATAAAAGCCATTTATGAAAAGCCCACAGCTAACATCATCCTCAACGGGGAAAAACTGAGAGCTTTTTCCCTGAGATCAGGAACATGACAGGGATGCCCACTCTCATCGCTGTTGTTTAACATAGTGCTGGAAGTTCTAGCATCAGCAATCAGACAACAAAAGGAAATCAAAGGCATCAAAATTGGCAAAGATGAAGTCAAGCTTTCGCTTTTTGCAGATGACATGATATTATACATGGAAAATCCGATAGACTCCACCAAAAGTCTGCTAGAACTGATACATGAATTCAGCAAAGTTGCAGGATACAAAATCAATGTACAGAAATCAGTTGCATTCTTATACACTAACAATGAAGCAACAGAAAGACAAATAAAGAAACTGATCCCGTTCACAATTGCACCAAGAAGCATAAAATACCTAGGAATAAATCTAACCAAAGATGTAAAAGATCTGTATGCTGAAAACTATAGAAAGCTTATGCAGGTAATTGAAGAAGATATAAAGAAATGGAAAGACATTCCCTGCTCATGGATTGGAAGAATAAATATTGTCAAAATGTCAATACTACCCAAAGCTATCTACACATTCAATGCAATCCCAATCAAAATTGCACCAGCATTCTTCTCAAAACTAGAACAAGCAATCCTAAAATTCATATGGAACCACAAAAGGCCCCGAATAGCCAAAGTAATTTTGAAGAAGAAGACCAAAGCAGGAGGCATCACAATCCCAGACTTTAGCCTCTACTACAAAGCTGTCATCATCAAGACAGCATGGTATTGGCATAAAAACAGACACATAGACCAATGGAATAGAATAGAAACCCCAGAACTAGACCCACAAACGTATGGCCAACTAATCTTTGACAAAGCAGGAAAGAACATCCAATGGAAAAAAGACAGTCTCTTTAACAAATGGTGCTGGGAGAACTGGACAGCAACATGCAGAAGGTGGAAACTAGACCATTTTCTCACACCATTCACAAAAATAAACTCAAAATGGATAAAGGACCTGAATGTGAGACAGGAAACCATCAAAACCTTAGAGGAGAAAGCAGGAAAAGACCTCTCTGACCTCAGCCGTAGCAATCTCTTACTCGGCACATCCCCAAAGGCAAGGGAATTAAAAGCAAAAGTGAATTACTGGGACCTTATGAAGATAAAAAGCTTCTGCACAGCAAAGGAAACAACCAACAAAACTAAAAGGCAACCAACGGAATGGGAAAAGATATTTGCAAATGACATATCGAACAAAGGGCTAGTATCCAAAATCTATAAAGAGCTCATCAAACTCCACACCCGAAAAACAAATAACCCAGTGAAGAAATGGGCAGAAAACATGAATAGACACTTCTCTAAAGAAGACATCCGGATGGCCAACAGGCACATGAAAAGATGTTCAACGTCGCTCCTTATCAGGGAAATACAAATCAAAACCACACTCAGATATCACCTCATGCCAGTCAGAGTGGCCAAAATGAAGAAATCAGGAGACTATAGATGCTGGAGAGGATGTGGAGAAACGGGAACCCTCTTGCACTGTTGGTGGGAATGCAAATTGGTGCAGCCGCTCTGGAAAGCAGTGTGGAGGTTCCTCAGAAAATTAAAAATAGACCTACCCTATGACCCAGCAATAGCACTGCTAGGAATTTATCCAAGGGATACAGGAGTACTGATGCCTAGGGGCACTTGTACCCCAATGTTTATAGCAGCACTCTCAACAATAGCCAAATTATGGAAAGAGCCTAAATGTCCATCAACTGATGAATGGATAAAGAAATTGTGGTTTATATACACAATGGAATACTACGTGGCAATGAGAAAAAATGAAATACGGCCTTTTGTAGCAACGTGGATGGAACTGGAGAGTGTGATGCTAAGTGAAATAAGCCATACAGAGGAAGACAGATACCATATGGTTTCACTCTTATGTGGATCCTGAGAAACGTATAAGAAACCCACGGGGGAGGAGAAGGAAAAAAAAAAAAAGAGGTTAGAGTGGGAGAGAGCCAAAGCATAAGAGACTGTTAAAAACTGAGAACAAACTGAGGGTTGATGGGGGGTGGGAGGGAGGGCAGGGTGGGTGATGGGTATTGAGGAGGGCACCTTTTGGGATGAGCACTGGGTGTTGTATGGAAACCAATTTGACAGTAAATTTCATATATTAAAAAATAAAAACAAAAAAAAATAAATTACTTAAGGGAGGGAGTCAAGATGGCAGAACAGCGTGGAAGTTTTTTGTGTGTCTCGCATACATGAAATACAGCCAGACCAACGTTAAACCATCGTATACACCTACAAAACTCATTTGAGGATTAACACGACAATCTGCACAACCTGAACCACAGAATTCAGCAGGTACACAGCGGGGTGAGGTGAACGTGGGGAGAGAGAAGCCGTGGAGGGCAGGGAGGTGCTTCTGCGTGCAGAGAGAGGACGGAGATGGTGGGGAGAATATGGGAAAAGCACCCTCCCAAAAGCAGCTGGAGAGAAAGTGGAAAATTGGAAACAGACACAGGGACTGAACTAAAAAGGGAGAAAGGAGAAAGGAAAGGTTTTAAATTCCATTAAGACTGCAAACAGGGGAGTGCAGAGACTGCAGCTCCACAGCTCGATACCTGGCGGTGCTCTGGTGGGAATGGTGAATCCCCAAGAGCAGAGTGGGGTGAGGGAGGTTCTTGGGCCACACAGGGAGAAGCAGTTCCACTGCTGGAAGGCCATTTGGTAGAAGCTGTAAGGCAACCTGGGCCCAGCAGACCACAGAGAATGGCCACATTTGCTGGCACTGGAATAAGGTCGTTAAGGGTGAAGCCTGGTGCCAGATGTGTGTTGTGATATTCCATAACCCCTGAAACGTTGCTGCTACACTATCTTGCAAACTTATTCTGGGGCGGGCTAGCACCTGGCCGCAATCTCTGGGCCTCAGTAGAAGCACAGTACCCACAAACTTTCCTGGGTACAGCCAGCATTCGTCCATTGCTCAGTGAGACCCTCCCACAGAGGGAAACGAGTCAAAGGTGCAGTCCCTCAGAAGTAAGGGGCTGGGGAAAACAGCTGTAACTGAAACAAAACTCAGGAAAGAGGTACTACCTGGGGCTTTGTTACAGACAGTATAAAAGAGGGGAGTAGCTAAAAGCTGAAGACAAAGGACGGGTGCACAATTGCTGATTGGAGAGAACAGAGTTCTGATACTAAAGACTGGGTAGCTGGGTGACACAATTTTCACCACTCCCACACATGGGCATATGCACCTACAAGCGCCACAACAATCCACCCCAGCAGGCTACCAGCGCCACCTAGTGGAGAACAGAGCCGTTTAACTAACCCGCTCAACTGGGCCAAACTTGCTCATCAAGAACAGAAGTCTCACCTCCTGCTTAGTTTATGGACTATAAAGAGATTCAGAATCTAACTTCTAGGGGTAAACAAAGTAATTTCAGTCATATTTCAATCTGTTAGCAGGTCCATCTATTCAATTTTCTTTCTTTTTTTCATTTCTTTTATTTTTCTTGAGAAAAAGAAAAAATTCATTTTTATTTTCAATTGTTATTAAAAATATTTTTTCATTTTTTCTACTATATTTTTTACTTTTGTGTAAGGTTTTTGAAATTCTATTTTACTTGCATCATTTTATTTTAGTCTACTTCAATGTTTTCCTTTTTTCAAATTTTCAAACAATTTCCTTTTTTTCTTTTTTTCTTTTTCATTTCTTTTCTTTTTCTTGAATACAGAAACAGAAAAAATTCATCTTTATTTTTCATTTTTATTGAAAATATTTTTCTTTAATTTTTTTCTACTATATTTTTTACTTTTGTGTAAATTTTTTCAAATTCTGGTTTACTTCCATCATTTCATTTTAGTCTGCTTCAGTGTATTCATTTTGTCAAATTTTCAAACGATTTCCTTTTTTCTTCTTCTTTCCCCTTTTTTCTCTAATCTATCAAGCCACTTTCAACACCCAGACCAAAACACACCTAGAATGTAGCATCATTTTTTCGATTTTTTTGTGTGTCTGTGTTTTTAATTTTTGAATTTTAATATTTTTTCATTTTAATTTTTTTATTTTAATGTTTTCTACCTCATTCATTCCTTTTCTCCCTTCAGTGACAAAACAAAGGAATTCACCCCAAAAGAAAGAGCACGAAAAAACAACAGCCAGGGACTTAACCGACACATATACAAGCAAGATGTCTGAACCAGAATTTAGAATCACGATAATAAGAATACTAGTTGGAGTCAAAAATAGATTAGAATCCCTTTCTGCAGAGATAAAGGAAGTAAAAACTAGTCAGGATGAAATAAAAAATGCTATAACTGAGCTGCAATCATGAATGGATGCTGCGGCAGCAAGGATGGATGAGGCAGAACAGAGAATCAGCGATATAGAGGACAAACTTATGGAGAATAACCAAGCAGAAAAAAGGAGGGAGATTAAGGCAAAAGAGCATGATTTAAGAATTAGAGAAATCAGTGACTCATTAAAAAGGAACAACCTCAGAATCATAGGGGTGCCAGAAGAGGAAGAAAGAGAAATAGGGGTAGAAGGTAAAAAAAAGAAAAAAAAGAAAAATAAAAAAAAATTAAAAAAAATAAATAAAAATAAATTAAAAAATGTACACAAATGCATGTTATTTTCATTTTGAGAAAATTACAATTAAAAATAATTTGAGAAAAAATATTTTATAAATTCATACAGATAATAAAGCTAATTTCTCAGTCAACAAATATTTAACAACTAAATTACTTCAATTATTTTAGTACCTTAGTACCCTTGTTTAGACAATAAATTATACAGTTGTCATTATAAAAGGGAAATGTCCTTGAGACTTTTAAGTTTGTTTATTTATTTGAGAAAGAGAGAACATGTGTGCAAGTGAGCAGGAGAAGGGGCGAGAGGGACAGAGAATCCTAGGTAGGCTCCATGATTAGCATGGAGTTCTGGAGCCTGACATGAGGCTGGATCTCTCTAATCATGTGATCATGACCTCAGCTGAAATCAACAGTCAGACATTTAACCAACGTGGCCACCCAGGTACCCCTCCTTGAGACTTTTTATATATGACATTTGCTCTCTAAGAACATAAAAGTAAAATCTACAATTATGGATTACCTTTTTTGTTTCTTCTTTGGATGCTTCTTCCTCCCTGGAATGGTAGCTCTCCATGGGAGCACAGACATTCTGTCTCCTTCACTACTTTAAGGTTGAGCATTTAGAATACTGCCAAAAGTAGTACAGGATGACTAACAAATTTTCAAATATGGTCTTTCATATGGTATAGGTTCATTTTTATCAGAATTAATAGGAATTTGCATTCCCCCTGTATCCACTTTTATGAAATTGTTTTTATTTGTGACCAGACGGTCAGGGCAGTAAAATGAATTTTACCTTATATTTATTGTTTATAACATTTTTAAAACTATTTTTGTATTACTAATTTATGTTAGAAAAATACTTATAATACTCAAGAGTTTTAAAGGTTCAATATTAAAAGATTCTCTATTTTTAAACACAGCCAGAATTTCCCCTGGAATAACGGTGCTACAACTCTATGCCTTCAGAATTTATTGCAATGTTCAGTATAAAACACAAATGACCCCAAATGTAAGAGCATTTATGTCCAAATGAGGTCACATTAACTTAAGTGACATTCATTGTCACCACTACCATGCTTCCAAAGTACATAAAGGAGGATTTTTATCCCCACAATTAAAACATTATAAATACCTCATTATATAAACAGAACTTCTGGCCCTATCTCTTTCATGTAGGTTTTATTTAATTTTGTTTTATTGTGTTTTCTTTCCAAAAGGCCAATTCTTCAAGTTTTTCTCAGTCTGCCTAAATAATCAATGGTTCTGCATTAATGTATATTTACCATATCAGTCAGCAGTAATGGAAACTTATGAATTAATGATTTGCAAATCACAATGATTTTATGTTTTTAGTGGGTGGCAAGAAGCATGAGAAATCAAAGATCACCTAACTCTTTTCTAAGCATTGAGATTTTTTTTGAAGATACTTTTCAGTCCCTCCAAGTAGTGAATCATGAGGCTGAATTCCAATAAAAAAAAAAAAAAAAGGTTAGAGAGGGAGGGAGCCAAAACATAAGAGACTCTTAAAAACTGAGAACAAACTGAGGGTTGATGGTGCGGGCTGGGAGGGACAGGAGGTTGGGTGATGGGTATTGAGGAAGGCACCTGTTGGGATAAGCACTGGGTGTTGTACGGAAACCAATTTAACGATAAATTTCATATTAAAAATTAAAATAAAGTAAAATAAAATAAAGATAGAAATCCCCCTGTAAGTTGATACTAGCATTTGAATCTGCTTTCTTCCTGCAAACATGACGATTCCAGAAGAGGAGGCAAAGAGATTAAGAAAATGAGTAGTGCTTTTGATAGCCTACCAGGCCAGGAAGACAAAAAATAAGAAGCATATTATTATTAGTTTCCCTAAGAGGTTTTACTGTCCAGCAGATAATAGACTGACCTGTACATTTAACTCATCTCTTAAGAATATTTAATTATTTTGTAATACAACTATGTTTTTATATAAATCATATTAACTTTTCCCTTTTGAATATCATTAAGGAGTAGTAGATTCTCACAGACTCAATTTGTTCCAATTAGCAATAATTATTAGTCTTTTCAAGTCTTACTTTGTACCAATTTAGCTAATGGAAACACCATAGACTTGGCTTCTTCAAGGCTATGCTAGTATTTCAAAAGACCTTTGACTTCTTGCAATAAGATATTTCAAACACTTTTTATTTTTAACGTTTCCCTGGCCAGAGACATGAAATCATGTACTCTTCAAATAATACTTCTAATGTACAGTGAAATAGAGTCTAAAATATAAGTAGTAGGTATGAATATTATATTTTTTCCTCAATACCCATTACTGGTATTTACATTCTGTTGGTTCTCTTTAGTGACAATGCTGAAAAATACACTTTTACTAGAGTCATTAGTTCATACTCATATTTCCTAATGAACCTCAATTAATAAAACATTTAATTTTTTCCATTATAAAATTTTAAGTAATCTTTCTACATTATACTTTCTTGATTTTGACCATTCTCCCAAGCTTTAATTTTTCCCAATTTCCCTTACTAGAGTTTACACTGACCATGCCTACACACACACACAAATAACCTACTACATTAGATTCAGCTCAGGCTCAAACTATCACTACCAAAAGCACAGTAACAGAATATCTGTGAACAATTAACTGGGATGTGAACTTATTTTTACTAGTATGTCAAAACCACATTTGCTAAATTAATCATTATACAAAGTTTAGCCCCACTCAAAATTATGGATACCCATTGCCAATTATCACCTCTAATTTTGATCATTTCTCCAATAACATTTTCTTCATGTCCCTAGCTTAAAGAATTTAGAGTCATTTCTTACTTCTGGTCAAATAAAATTTACTTACTTCAGAAAATATTTAATTATAAATTAATTTTATCTTGATCAAAGGGTTACAGATACTTACTAATATAATAAGATGAGAGTAAGAATGGAACTTCCTCTTCTAATAATCACAAGTAAGGTAATTCAAACCAATAGTCCCAGAGAGAATAAGTAGTAACTGGACAAAATATTAAAAGTATCTGCTGAAGGCACTGGAGACCCAACAAGGCACTAAAAATTTTGAAACCCAGACCCAAAAGAAGGCAGTGAGGGGAGTCCAGCATTTGGAGCTACACATCTCCAAATGCTACTTGCTAAATTGAGAAGAGGTTGAGAAGCTGAAAAGCTGAGGTATGATTTGACAACCGCATGCTAGTGGAACAAAATTAGAGTCAGAACGTAAGAAGAGGCACCTCACATGTCTCCACTCTCTGTGCTGAGGTCATTTAACATGGGAATAAGCATAAATGTGGAAACATACTAGCTCTATGACTTTGACTTGCCTGAGCTACCTGTTAGAAGCAAATACATTCCTCTGAAGGAAGAACATCATCCAAAACTTAAAATTATTTCTACATTTTGTTTTCATACTACATGTATGACTGCCATTCAAAATTAAAGTGGACTATGAGGAATAAAACAACATAAATATAAAAGAAGAGAAACAACAGACAATAAAAATGAATGCTCATGGAATACAGATAATGAAGGCACAAAGCCTATAATTAAAATAAATGGAGTTACAATGTTCAAGGAGATAAGATGAAAATAAAATAAGGCTTACAGGAGAAAACTGGAAAAGAAAGTCTAAATTCTAGAACTGAAAAATACAATCTCAAAAGTAATAACTCTAAAAATGGATTTAATAGCATATTATAAAAATAATTATTCACTTACTGGAAATAATCAACAGAAATTTTCTAGCAATAAGTATGGAAAGATTTTTTTAAAAAGAAAAGAAAAAAAAGTAAAGAAAAACACAGAAGAAAGAGTAAAAGACCCAGGGGATAGAAAGAAAAATTGCAATATATGTATGTGTGTAATTGGAATGGCAGAGAAAAAGGGATAGAAGATAGGTAGGAACAAGACTGGAAAAGAAATGGTGGAGAAATTTCGAAACTGAAGGAAAAAAATCAAGCCATAGCTGCAGAGCACCCAACAAGTTAAATCAAAATAAAAACATATGATTTCTACTTCTATCCAGATTCACCAAAAAATAAGAAACAAGTTAAAACTGAAACACAATATACAAAAGAATGGTTTTCAATATAGAACACATCAGGAAATGAAAGACAGTAATTCCTGAAAGGAAGGAAATAAATGAGCTGAGGCCTACAACTGCCAGAATTTACATCCTGGATAAAGAATCCAGTTCATGTACAAAGAGTGGGAAGCCAATAGTGCCTTGGTTCCCTGAGGTGAGGTAACAGAGTTGTGAGTCCTACACAGCTATGACATATACAGTAGAATTCCAGAGACAAGAGGGCTACACCAACAGAAACTCTGGAAACCTACAGAGGTTTCAAGTCTTCAGTTGAGGACTCATTAGCACAGGTGTACGAGGACACTATATGAACAAAGAGAAAGCATCATGGGGAAAAAAAGGAGAGGAAACAAAAAGCAATGGTCTTGCTTCAGCCAAAGTGATAAATCTCAATTACAAAAATATAGCACAAAACATGCAGCACCAAAAAAGTTAAAATTCACAATGCCTACCATTCAACAAGAAATTACTGGCAAAAAAAAAAAAAAACAAGGAAGAAGGAAAATATGGTACATAAGAAGGAGAAAAATAAATCAAGAGAAAGTGACAGAGTAATAACAAAGATAATAAAACTAGTAGACAGGAACATTAAAACAGGTTTATAGCTGTACTTTATAACTTAAAAAAAACCATAGGAAATAATGACTTATTAAAAAGAGATGAGAGATATGCATTCTTTAAAAAGGCCCAAATTGTACTTTTAGAGATGAAAATAATAATATCAAAGATAAAACACACACACACACACACACACACACACACACACACACACACAGGCTATGATTAATAGCAAATTGGACACTGCTGCCAAAAAGATTAGTGAACTTAAAAACTAAAAAAAACTGTACAAAATAAAATAGAAAAATAAAAGTACACGAACAGTGTGTGAGTGAGCTGTTGGACAACTTTGAATTACCTAATATATATGTGCCCATAGTTCATGAAGAAAAAGTAGAAAGAGAAGGAAAAAACCATGTACCTGAACAAATAATGCCTGAAAATTTCAATCTCAATTAAAACTACCAACCACACAGACCCAAAAAGCTTAAATCACCAGAAGCAAAAGAACCAAAACTATATCAAAGAACATCTAAATTAAACTGCTTAAAACTAGAGGTAAATAAATAATCTTACAATTAACCAGAGGGAAAATACACAGTATATACACATGACAAGAAATAGAGATGACAGCATACTGCTCATTGGAAGTAAGGCAAGCCAGAAGACAAGAGAATAACATCTTCAAGGACTGAGGTGGGACGGGGGAATACTTGTCACTCTAGATTTATATTTCCAGCAAATATTTTTAAAAGATAAGAAAAAAGTGAGGTTTTTTTAATCACACAAAATCTCAAAGAATTATCACAAGAAGACTTGTAATTAAAGAAATGTTTAAAGATGTCCTTAGAGCAGAAGGAAAATGATAACCAAATGAAAATATGAATTTACACAAAGAGAAAATGCCAGAAATAACTCAATGGGTACCAATAAAATATATTCTTATTATTTACATATTTTTGAAAGATTATGGACCGCTTAATGTAAAAGGAATAACAATGCACTGAGGGAATTAGAACACATGGAGAAGAAAAATATATGACAATGAAGGTACAAAAGTCAGGCAAGGAGAGATGGATATATTCAGTTTTAAGGTCCATGCATCATAAATGAGGTGGCATAACATCTACTTGATGGCTGATTGTGATATATCAATGATGGATAATATATAACCCCAAAACAACTATAAGCATAATACCAAAAAAAGTTATAGCTAATAAAATAACAAAGAAGAGAAACAAAATACTAATAAAATTAATTCAAAGAAGGCAGAGAATAACAGAAATAACAGCATGATAATAGATTAGTAGCATGCTAGATTTTAACTTAACCATATTAATAATCACATGAAATATAACTAATCTAATCATTCCCATCAAAAAGCAAGGACTATCAGGGAATGGGAGGCTGGGAAGATGGTTGAGTAAGAGGACCCTAACTTCACCTGGCCCCACAGATATAACTAGATAACATTCATATCAGTATAAATAGCTCAGAATACTACATGAAAACTGACAGAACTCCACAACTAAAGGTAGAGAAGAGGACACATCAAAGACAGTAGGAAGGGCAGACATGCAGTGGTAAGCTAAAGGGACCACAGTATCCACACAAGGGAGGGACCTGTAGGCACAGATAAGTGAGACAAACAGACTATCACACCAAGCAGCCCACACAGGGAAGATGAATCCCCCTAACATTTGGCTAAGAAAGCAAGAGGTGCCAAATTTCATGAGTTCTTACAACCAATGGGACTTAAAGCCTGGAATTTCAAAAATAAACCAGCTTGGTTCTGGGAGGGTCCCAAGGGAGATGGGAAGTTGAGTGACTGCCCTTAAAGAGAAAGCACAACAAACAATCTGCAGAAATATAGTGTACAACCAGCAATTTGAAAAATGCCTGGAACACATGGGAATTATTTACTCATCTCACAGAGTGCCTGGAGGGTCAGGATTCACAGGAAGACTCCTCCAGTAACAAAGGAGCTGGCAGTCACCATTTCCCTCCCTTGACTCGCAGCATAAATTCAGAGCCACCTGCGGGAAGCAGCACAGCACCCACACACACTACCTAACTTGCTTACACCAAGCCCTGTCACCCATGAACTTCTGGGGATCTTCCATTTCTAGTCACATTTGCCTTGGTCCTGGTAATGCTGGTCCACTCCACCAGAGGACTGACACAAACCTTGCCAATACAATGTCTCTCCACCTGTACATTTCACCTGCCTTGGTCTGTTGCCAGCAGGGAGCCCTGTTGAACCCCACCCACACCTTGTTAAAACTGTGCACCCCACCCAGGCACACACTGTGGATGGGCCGAAGCACCCCTGGTCCAAGTGGCAGGAGGGGAAGGTCTTATTTTATAAGCAGACTGGTGCATACCTTATTAAAACTATGTAAACAATCCCAGCCAGGGATCAAACACTGCTCGCAATAAGCAAAGAGAGCCACTGCAGATGAGTGGACTGAAAGAAAAATCAGCCAGAACATAACAGCAGGGCACATACAACTTACATAGGAAAAAACCTGAAGCACCAGGTTCTGGTGAACAGGGGACATGGCACTGCAGTGTACTACAAGAACTCTTCTTCATAAGGTTATTACTATAATGAGCAGGAGAAATAGATGAATTTCCAAACACACAGAACCAGATGCAGAGAATTAGATGAAATGAGGAGAGGAATATGTCCTCAGTGAAAATACAGGACAAAGCCACAACAGGAGATCTAAAAGAAATGGATATAAATAATACGTCTGATAGAGAATTTAAAATAATGATCATAAATATACTCCCTGGACTTGAGAGATGAGTGGAAGACATCAGTGAGACCCTGAACAAGGAGATTAAAAAAGAACCAATCAGAGATGAAGGATACAATAAATGAAAGTAAAAATACACTAGATAGAATATATAGCAGGTTGGATGAAGCAGAGGAATGAGTAAGTGACCTGGAGGACAGACTAATGGAAAGTAATCAAGCTGAGCAGGTAGTACAAAGGAAAAAATAGATACAAAATAAGAATAGACTTAGGTAACTCAGTGACTCATCAAGCATATTAATATTCCCATTATAGGAATCTTAGAAGAAAAACAGAGATTAAAGTGGGCAGAAAATTTATTTGAAGAAATAATAGCCAAAAACTTCAGTAATCTGAAGAAGGAAACAGATACCCAGATCCAGGAAGCACAGGATCCGCCAACAAAATCAACCCAAGGAGCTTCACACAAAGACACATAGTAATTAAAATGGCAAAAAGCAATGATAGAGAATTTTAAAAACAAAAAGGTGAAAGAAGACAGTTACATACAAGAGAAACCCCAAAAGGAAACCCCATAAGTAGATTTTTCAAGAGAAACTTTGCAGACTAAAAGGAAGAGACATTATAGATTCAAAGTGCTGAAAGGAAAAAAAAAGTGCAGTCATAAATACTCTACCCAGCAAAGCTATCATTCAGAAGAAAAGGAGAGTTAAAGAGTTTCCAGGACAAACAAAAGCTAAAGGAGTTTATGACTATTAAATTAGCCCTACAGGAAATGCTGGAGGGGATTCTTTGTGTAGAAAGGAAACACTGTAAAGTAGAGTAACAAAAGTAGGAAACATAAAAGCAGTAAAAAGAAGTGTATCTGTAAAAATCAGTCAAGGGACTCACAGAATAAAATATGTAAACTAGGACACCATATACCTAAAATGTTGGGGTGGGGGGGAAGGTGGTAAGAGGAGTAAAGAATGGGTTCAAACTTAACAAAGACTACTATATGCAGTTGTTATGTACAAACCTAATGGTAACTACAAATTAAAGAACCAGTAATGGATACACAAAAGATGAATAATAAAGAACCAAAGTATATCACTAAAGAAAGCCAGCACACCATAAGAAAAGGTCACAGAAAAACTACAAAAACAACTACAAAACCAGTAACAAAAAGGTAATAAATACCTATCAATAATTAATTTTCATGTAAATGAACCAAATGCTCCAATCAAAAGATGTAGGGTGACAGAATGGTTAAGAAAACAAGACCTATCTATATGCTGTCTATGACAGACTCATTTCAAACCTAAAGACACATGCAGACTGACAATGAAGAGATGGAGAAACACTTACCATGCAAGTGAACGTCAAAAGAAAGCCAGGGTAGCAATACTTATATTGGACAAAATAGACCTTAAAACAAAGACTGTAACAAGAGACAAAAAAAGAACAACAAATAATAATAAAGGGGATAATCCAACAAGAAGATGTAATGTGTGAATATTTATGCACCCAACACAGAAGCAAGATAGTAATACAATAATATCACAGGACTTTAATACCCCACTTCCATAAATTAACAGGTCACACAAACAGGAAATCAACATGGAAAGAGTGACTTTGAATACCACATTAGACTAGATAGATTTAACAGATATATTCAGAACATTTTATCCTAAAACACCAGAATACACATTCTTTTCTCTTAAAAATTTTTTAAAATGTTTATTTATTTTTGAGAGACAGAGAAAGAGAGAGAGAGAGAGAGAGACCACAAGGGGAAGAGAGAGAGGGAGACACAGAATCTGAAGCAGGCTTCAGGCTCTGAGCTGTCAGCACAGAGCCCGACACAGGGCTTGAACCCACAGACCATGAGATCATGACCTGAGCCAAAGTTGGACGCTTAAGCGACTAAGCCACTCAGGCACTGCCACATTCTTTCCAATGTTCAATGGAAGATTCCAATGGAACCTTCTCCATAAAAGATCATGTATAAGGTCACAAAACAAGTCTCAAAAAAGTCATAAAGATCAAAGTCATATAATGCATCTTTTCAGACCACAACACTATGAAACTAGAAATCAACCACAAGAAAAATTCTGAAAAGAACACAGATACATGAAGGTTAAATAACATGCTATTTGGGACAATTGGGAGGTTCATTCAGTTAGGCATCTGACTCTTGATCTCAGCTCAGGTCTTGATCTCAGAGTTGTAAGTTCAAGCCTCATGTTGGGCTACAAGTAAAGAGGCTATTTAACAAATAAATAAATGTCACTAAACAATGAATGGGTCAAGCAAGAAAGCAAAGAATATCAAAAATTATGTGGAGAAAAATGAAAATGAAAACACAACACTACAAAATCTTTGGGATGAGGCAATTCTAAGAGGGAAGTTTATACTAATACAGCCCTATCTCAAAAAGCAAGAAAATGTCAAACAACCTAACCTTACACCTTAAGGAACTAAAAAAAGAACCAACAAACACAAAACCACTAGAAAGAAGGAAATAATAAAGATTAGAGCAGAAATAAATGATCTAGAAACTAAAAAAACAATAGAACAGATCAATGAAACCAAGAGCTGGTTCTTTGAAAAGATCAACAAAATTGATAAACCTCTAACCAGATTTATCAAAAAAAAATAAAATAAAATAAATGACACCACAGAAATACAAATGATTGTAAGAAAATATTATGAAAAATTATATGCCAACAAGCTGGACAACCTAGAAGAAATTGATACATTCCTGGAACAGGGAGAAAGAAAATTTGAACAGATGGATTAACAGCAAGAAAATTCGATTAGTAATAAAAAAAACTCCCAACAAACAGAAGTCCAGGACCAGACAGCTTTGTAGGTACATTCTACGAAACATCTAAACAGGAATTAATGTCTATTCTTCTCAAATTATTCTAAAGACTAGAAGAGAAAGGAAAACTTCCAAATTCATCTTATGAGGACAGCATTACCCTGATACCAAAGTGAGATAAAAACTCAAAAAAAAGAGAACTACAAGCCAATATCCCTGATGAACACAGATGCAAAATCCACAATATATTAGAAAACTAAATCATACAGTACATGAAAAGAATCATTCACCATGATCAAATGGGATTTATTCCAGTGATACAAAGGTGATTTAATACTTGCAAATCAATTGACATGATATGTCACATCAATAAGAGAAAAATAAAAACCATATGATCACTTCAATAAATGCAGAAATGTATTTGACACAGTACAACATCTATTCATGATAAAAACCATCAATAAAGTAGGTGTACAGGGAACATAGCTCAACATAATAAAGGCCATTTATGAAAAACTCACAGCTAATATCATACTCAATGGTGAAAAACTGAGAGCTTTTCCCCTAAAACTGGGAACACAATAAGGATGCCCATTCTTACCACTTTTCTTCAACATAGTACTGGAAATTCTAGCACTGCAATCAGATACCTAACTAAATAAATAAATGGCATCCAAGTTGTTAGGGAAGAAGTAAAACTTTCACTATATGTAGATGACATGATACTATATAGAGAAAATCTAGACTGCACCATAAACTTCTAGAACCAATAAATAAATTCAGTAAAGTAATAAGATACAAAATCAATGTAGAGAAATCTGTTGCATTTCTATATATTAATAATGAAGCACTAGAAAGAGAAATTAAGAAATCAATCTCATTTACAACTGCACCACAAATAATAAAATAGCTAGAAATAAACTTAATCAAAGTAATGAAAGATCTGTATTCTGTAAACTATGAAAACACTGATGAAAAAAATTCAAGACAATCACAAAGAAATAGACATTCCATGTTCATGGTTGGGAAGAATAGGTAGTGTTAAAATGTCTACACTACCCAAAGCAATGTACACATTTCATGCAATCCCTATCAAAATACCAACAGTATTTTTCACAAAACTAGAACAAACAATCCTAAAATTTATATGAAACCACAAAACCAAGGAGAGTCAAAGCAATCTTGAAAAAGGAAAACAAAACTGGTGGTATCACAATTCCAGACTTCAAGTTATATTTACAAAGCTGTAGTAACCAAAGCAGTATGGTAATGGCACAAAAATAGACATGCAAATCAATGGAACAGAAGTGAAAACCCAGAAATGAACCCACAATTATATGGTCAATTCATCTTCAACCAAAGAGGCAAGAATATGCAATGGGAAAAATACAGTGTCTTCAACAAATGATGCTGGGAAAACCAGACCTCTTCATGCAATAAAATGAAACTAGACCACTTTCTCACTCCATACACAAAAATAAACTCAAAATAGATTAAGGTCCTAAATGTGATATCTGAAACCATAAAAAAAACCCTAGAAGAAAGCACAGCCAGTAATTTCTCTGACATTGCTGTAAGAATATCTTTCTAAGTGGGTGATGGGCACTGAGGAGGGCACCTGTTGGGATGAGCAATGGGTGTTGTATGGAAACCAATTTGACAATAAATTCATACCAAAAAAGGGAGTATTTTTCTAGTTATATCTCCAGAGGCAAAGGACACAAAAATAAAAGTAAACTATTGGGACTATATCAAAATAAAAAGCTTGTGCACAGCAAAGGTAACAACCAACAAAACTAAGACAACCTATGTAATAGGAGAAGACATTTGCAAACAACATACCCAACATATGTAAAGAAATTATACAACTCAACGCCCAAAAATCAAATAATCTGATTTAAAAATGGGCAGAAGACATGAACAGACATTTCTCCAAAGAAGACATCCAGATGGCCAACAGACACATGATGCTTATGATGTTGATGCTCAACATAACTCATTGTCAGGGAAAGCAAATCAAAACTGTAGTGAGATACCACCTCACATCTGTCAGAAGGGCTAAAATCAAAAACACAAGACACAGTAATTGTTGATGAGGATGTGGAGAAACAGGAACCCTCATGCACTGTTGATAACAATGCAAACTGGTGTAACCACTCTGGTAAACAGTTTGGAGGTTCCTCAAAAAATTAGAAACAGAACTACCCTATGATCCAGTAATCATACTACTGGGTATTTACCCAAAGAATATGAAAACACTAATTCAAAGGGATACAAGCAGCTCTGTATTTACTGCAGCATTATTTAAGATAGCCAAACTATGAAGGCAGTCCAAGTGTCAATCCAAAGTTGAATGGCTAAAAAAGGTGTGGTTTATATATATAAGGTAATATTATTCACCCATAAAAAAGAATGAAGCCTCGTCATTTGCAACAACATGGATGGTTCTAGAGAGTATAAAGCTAAGTGAAATAGGCCAGTTAGAGAAAGACACCTCCTATATGATGTCACTCAAATATGGAATTTAAGAAAAGAAACAAGTGAACAAAGGGAAAAAAGAGCGAGAGATAAGGCAAAAAACAGACTCAACTATAGAGAACAAGCAGATGGGGGAATGGGTGAGATAGTTGAAAGGGATTGAGTACTCTTATCTTACTGAGCACTGAATAAATATATGGATCTGTTTAATCTGTTTAATCACTGTACCGTATACCTGAAACTAATATAACACTGTATATTAACTACACTGGAATTATAATTTTATTTTATTTATTTTTATTTTATTTTATTTTATTTTATTTAAATTGGTTTCCATACAACACCCAGTGCTCATCCCAAAAGGTGCCCTCCTCAATACCCATCACCCACCCTGCCCTCCCTCCCACCCCCCATCAACCCTCAGTTTGCTCTCAGTTTTTAACAGTCTCTTATGCTTTGGCTCTCTCCCACTCTAACCTCTTTTTTTTTTTTCCTTCCCCTCCCCCGTGGGTTTCTTATACGTTTCTCAGGATCCACATAAGAGTGAAACCATATGGTATCTGTCTTTCTCTGTATGGCTTATTTCACTTGGCATCACACTCTCCAGTTCCATCCACATTGCTACAAAAGGCCGTATTTCATTTTTCTCATTGCCACGTAGTATTCCATTGTGTATATAAACCACAATTTCTTTATCCATTCATCAGTTGATGGACATTTAGGCTCTTTCCATAATTTGGCTATTGTTGAGAGTGCTGCTATAAACATTGGGGTACAAGTGCCCCTAGGCATCAGTACTCCTGTATCCCTTGGATAAATTCCTAGCAGTGCTATTGCTGGGTCATAGGGTAGGTCTGTTTTTAATTTTCTGAGGAACCTCCACACTGTTTTCCAGAGCGGCTGCACCAATTTGCATTCCCACCAACAGTGCAAGAGGGTTCCCGTTTCTCCACATCCTCTCCAGCATCTATAGTCTCCTGATTTCTTCATTTTGGCCACTCTGACTGGCGTGAGGTGATATCTGAGTGTGGTTTTGATTTGTATTTCCCTGATAAGGAGCGATGTTGAACATCTTTTCATGTGCCTGTTGGCCATCCGGATGTCTTCTTTAGAGAAGTGTCTATTCATGTTTTCTGCCCATTTCTTCACTGGGTTATTTGTTTTTCGGGTGTGGAGTTTGATGAGCTCTTTATAGATTTTGGATACTAGCCCTTTGTTCGATATGTCATTTGCAAATATCTTTTCCCATTCCGTTGGTTGCCTTTTAGTTTTGTTGGTTGTTTCCTTTGCTGTGCAGAAGCTTTTTATCTTCATAAGGTCCCAGTAATTCACTTTTGCTTTTAATTCCCTTGCCTTTGGGGATGTGTCGAGTAAGAGATTGCTACGGCTGAGGTCAGAGAGGTCTTTTCCTGCTTTCTCCTCTAAGGTTTTGATGGTTTCCTGTCTCACATTCAGGTCCTTTATCCATTTTGAGTTTATTTTTGTGAATGGTGTGAGAAAATGGTCTAGTTTCAACCTTCTGCATGTTGCTGTCCAGTTCTCCCAGCACCATTTGTTAAAGAGACTGTCTTTTTTCCATTGGATGTTCTTTCCTGCTTTGTCAAAGATGAGTTGGCCATACGTTTGTGGGTCTAGTTCTGGGGTTTCTATTCTATTCCATTGGTCTATGTGTCTGTTTTCATGCCAATACCATGCTGTCTTGATGATGACAGCTTTGTAGTAGAGGCTAAAGTCTGGGATTGTGATGCCTCCTGCTTTGGTCTTCTTCTTCAAAATTACTTTGGCTATTCGGGGCCTTTTGTGGTGGAATTATAATTTTAAAAATGGAATAAAAGATTAAAGGGGAAAAATGGGGGGGGGGGAAGCAAGGATTGTCAGATTGGATGAAAAGATGACACTCAACTATATGCTGCCCAAGAAATACTCTTTAAATATAATACTACAAAGAAAATCAATGGTAAAATATATTTAATGTTGGGGCACCTGGGTGGCTCAGTTGATTAAATATGCGACTCTTAATTTCAGCTCAGGTCATGATCCCACAGTTCATGAGTTCAAGCCCTGCATCGGGCTCTGTGCTTATGGCTCCTGATTGTCTGTCTCCCTCTTTCTCTCTCTCTCTGCCCTTCCCCCTGCACATGTGTGCTTTCTCTCTCTTACTCTCTCTCAAAAATAAACATTTTAAAAAAGATATTTAATGTTAAGCTAGCAGTAATCACAGATTGGAGTCTACGCTCAAAGTAGATTACAGAGCAAAATATTATCTGGGTAAAAGAAGGTCATTTTATAATGATAAAGGGGTTGCTTTATCAAGAGGAAATAATTTTAAACATTTATGCATCTGATAACAGAGCTTTAAAACACATGAAGCAGAAATTGATAAAAATGCAGGGAGAAATAGACAAATACATATTTAGATGTCAGAGATTTTAACAGTACACTTTCAATGATTAATGGAACAGAAAATCAGGAAGGGTGAGGGGCGTGTGGGTGGCTCAGTGGGTTAGGCATGTGACTTCAGCTCAGGTCATGATCTGACAGTCCATCAGTTTGAGCCCCACATTGGGCTCTGTGCTGACAGCTCAAACCCTGGAGCCTGGTTTGGATTCATTCATTCATTCTCTCACTCTCTCTCTCTCTCTCTCTCTCTCTCTCTCTCCCCCTTCTCTGCTCACACTCTGTCTCTGTTTCTGTCTCTCTCTCAAAAATAAATAAACAAACAAAAGAATATCAGGAAGGGTGAATATTCCCCCAACAACAAAAGAATACAGTTTGCATTTAACTATACATGGAATATTTACCAGTTAAACCATAGCCAAGTCTCAATCAATTTTAAGTAATTCAAGTCATACAAAGTATGGTCACTGACAAAAATGGATTTAATTTCAATAACAGAAGGATATCTCTAAACATTCAGAAACTAAGAAAACTTAGTTCTCAATAATCCATGGATCAAAGAAGGTATTACAAGTGAAATGAGAAACTATCTTTAATGAAAAGAGAACAGGGAACACATCAAAATTTGTGTAATGGAACTAAAGCAGGATTTAGAGGGAAATTTATAGTATAGAATATCTATTTGTATATAAAGAGATACTAAAACTATGGCTTCAGCTTCTACCTTAATAAACAAAAACAAACCCAAAAAAGAAGTGTAAATGAAATCCAAAATAAGCATACAAAAAGGAAAGGATAAATATCAGACCAGAAATCAGTAACATAGAAAACACAATCAATAAGTAAAATAAGTGAAGACAAAAGTTGTTTGTCTTAAAGAACAATTGATATGTAATTGATAAGCTGCCATACCTAAAATGCACATTCTGACATACAATGCCACTGCTAGGAATTTTCCTATATAATACTCATGAATTTTTACCAAAATTTATATACTCATTTTAGCATGAAACATTATAGCAAAAACTTATAAGCAACCAAAGTAACTATATCTAGTATAATTACTGAGATGTCTAGATATATTCTGACACTTTGTTTATAATATGATTTATTTTTTCTTGTTTTCACTGACCTTCCCTAGCTGTTGGTCATGCTGATAAGGTTTTCTTAACTCTTCTTTGCTACCTGGAAATTATAAATTCTATTTCTAAACTTTTGCCGATTACTTTTGAATTTCAGTAAACTTATGTAAGCATACATTTTCATCACTGTGGTCAAACATGAATCTCCCAACTAAAAAAGACAAGATCTTCAGCACCTTTAAATATAACATGTTACACATCTCAACCTAACTTATTAAACACTAACCTCTGGGTTACCTCTTACTTAAAACTATTAATTCCTGGTATTCCCATCTCAATAGATACCACCATTATCTACCCTGTTGCTCAAACCAAAAATCTAAGAATCAGCCCACTACGTGGGTCCAAGACACCATCACTCTTGTCCAGACTACTGTCACAAACCAGTCATTGGTCTCCCTTCTTTTACACTGCCCTTATTTAATTCAATTTCCACATAGCTGATATACTGGTCTTGTAAAAAAATAAAAACCAGATGATGCCACCTTCTGGGTAAAACCTTCAATGGAAACTCACTGATAAGAAATATAATCCAGACTCTACATTGTTCCACAGGGCATTTCTTGATATGTACACTACCTGGCCTTACATCATTCATGCCCTTTCTCATTATGCTCCAGTCACACTGACCTCATTTAAATTTCTTAAAGATCATTTCCTTCACCCTTCCCATATAAACATTGCTTACTATTCCTCTCCTTGGAATGCTCTGCTTTCTAACTTTTCATATGTTTGGTCATTTTCTTCAGATTTCAACTTAAACCTCACATCGCCACAGACTCTTTTGATCACCCCACATAAAAGTGATTTCCGTTGCTCTTCAGCGTCTCACCTGAATTTTAATCTTTTCCAGACTTTATCATAATATGTAAATTTCTTTGTTTGCTTATTTACCATTTGTGTCCTCTAAATTTTAACTTTTTTTTTTTACTGGTGTGTGTGTGTGTGTGTGTGTGTTTAAGTGAAGGTCCCTTACTGGTCCTGCCTCCATCAGTGGCGAAGACCAGGGGCAAAAGGGAAGGGAACCAGTGGCACAAGGAGGGTTCATCTCCACAACATTCCTTTTATACACAGGACTAAACAGACAAACACAGTCACTATTGCTGTTAAAAGTTGGCAGCATGGGAAAAGGAGGGTACAGGTGGGGTATCGTTAAAAAAAATACAGCCCCCCCCCCAAACTGAGGTGCCTGGGCGGGGGGAACTTGGTCTGCTTCAACCCAAGAGGAATGAGAAGATTAAAAGCAGTTTGGGAAGTCCAGAACTGTCAGGGATGGAGGTAGGAGGAAGGTCCAGGGGGTGAGGAGGCTGTTTGGCAACTGGGGTGAAGGGATTGTCCTTCCCCTGCTGGGATGCCCCCAGCCCCTCGGGTCTGGCAGGAAGGGGGCAGACTGCAACCCCACAGGCAGGTCTGGGGCTGCCAGATGCTCCAGGCAGGGGGCTGGAGGGGGCTCACAAAGACTTGCCCTCCAGGGAGATGATGGCGCTGCCCCCAGTTTCTCGTCCAAGGTGCAGCGGTCCTTGACCTCCTCATAGCAGTTTGCTTGTAATTCATGCTTGATCCCCGTCAGCTTCTTCTTGATGGCATCCTTGGAGTTGGCATAAATCATTTTGCTCTTAAGGGGTGCACATTCAGGTGTCCAGAAGATAAACACCAGGTCCTCCTTCTGCTCTCCTTGGTCTCGTAGGTGGCATCATAGAGGGCATAGTGGCAGTCCTTGTCTGGCAGCATCCTGACAAAGGTGGCATAGGGGTCGTCTACAGTCTGGCCCACATCACCCACCAGGATCTACTTGCTCTCCTCCAAGATGATGTTTTTCTTGTCCTCGCTCAGGCAGAAGGGTACCGCCTTCTTGCGCTTCTTTACCTCCTCTGGTGTTGAGGACTTACGAAACTTCATGTCATTGAACACTTTGATGACACCATCAGAGACCGCCACACCAGAGGCCTGCCAGCCGAGGGAGGGTGAGGGAGGGTGAGCAGAGGCAGTAACAGCCCTTGTGGGGTGCGCGCGCCAAGACTGCTGGCGCACTTTTCCTTCCCCACCTCTGTGGCCGAGTTCCGATGCTGCATGCTCCCATTGAAGGAGCGCCCCCCCCCCCCCAGAACCGACTTGCCTCGGTGCCCCCACCCCTCTGCCCCACTGCTGTGCCTAAATTTTAACTCTTTGATGACAAGCACCTTGTTTGGTTTGCTCATGTCTGAGTATCTCATGCCTAGATCAGTGCTTGTCGTATCATATGGACTCAAAAATGTTTTAGCTGGGGGCGCCTGGGTGGCGCAGTCGGTTAAGCGTCCGACTTCAGCCAGGTCACGATCTCGCGGTCCGTGAGTTCGAGCCCCGCGTCAGGCTCTGGGCTGATGGCTCGGAGCCTGGAGCCTGTTTCCGATTCTGTGTCTCCCTCTCTCTCTGCCCCTCCCCCGTTCATGCTCTGTCTCTCTCTGTCCCAAAAATAAATAAAAAACGTTGAAAAAAAATTTAAATAAAAATGTTTTAGCTGAATCAAATGATTTAAAAAGAGACATTTATAATAACTGACATAGGTACGTTACTTGAATTGCTTAAATAACTGTGAAACTAATTTCCCCACCAGGCTTCTTTATAATGAAAGGGATGAATATTGACTCTGTATAAGTGGAACTTTTTTTGAGATAAATAGATGGAGAGTAGGCATTCAAGATGGGGCCTCTAAGATAGCTAACGCAATGGATGACTTATACTGGGAAGAACACCAAATGCATCTGCCTTTTCTTACTATATTCTCTATTTTCATTTTGGTATTACCTTAGGCTGTGACTTGTTTTCTTCTATCCCATATGCCCAGTGAGGTGAATACCCACTTTGCTTAGTTTACTGTATCATCTGGGCTTGAGATTACCAAAACCAGACAAAGACAGTGGAAGAAAAGAAAGCTACAGGTGAATATCCCAGATGAATAAAGACGCAAAAACTCACAAAAAAATTAAGCAAAATGAACTCAACAACATATTAAAAGGATCATACACCATGGACAAGTGGGATTTATCCGGGATGCAAAATCCACAAATCAATAATGTGGTATATCACATTAATAAAATGAAAGCTAAAAATCACATGTTCACCTCAATAGATGCAGAAAAAGCAGTTGACAAAATACAACTTCCTTTCATAATAAAAAGTGTCAACAAATTGGGTAGAGATGGAACATAACTCAACATAATAAAAGTCCTATACCACAAACCCACAGCTAACATCATAGTCAACAGTGAAACACTGAAAGTTTTCCTCTAAGACTACGAATACCACACCACTCTCATTCACCAAAGTACTAGAAGTTCTAGTTAACAGCAATTAAGGTAAGGCAAAGGAATAAATTATATCTAAATCTTAAGGGAAGAAGTTAAATTATTGTGTGTATATATGTTCTTACATACAGAGAATCATAAAGCTTGAGTCAAATTTCCCATTCTGAGAGTTTCTGAGAATGTAAATGGCATGTCCTACCCAATACCTGACAGGAAGGTCTGTGATCACCTACATTCTCCCCTTAACTCCACATTTGGAATTTCTAGCAGGAAAACCAATCCTCATCTCGGCAGGAGGTATGTGCATTTTGTACATGGTCTCCAGTGACTTTGTTTTAAATTTACCTATCAATCCCAAACCATGTTTTTACTGTTAACTGAAGGTTCCTCAAAAAACAACTATTCCTGTTAGCTTTTTTTTTTTTTTGTTACTCTTTGTTATTTCAAAAGGAATTTGGAGACAGGGAGAAATGGTGATGCCACATTTTCAATGTGCCATCTCAATCAGATAATCATTAAGTACAATTTTGAGTAACTCCAACTGTACATTTAAAAGAAAACTGGCCATGGATGATGGGTTCAGAAAAAGACCATCACAATATTTAGTTGCCTGAAGAACAGTTGGTGAAATCAGTTTAATTTGTGATGCTCTACAGGAAGTAAAATTGAAGTTATGCCAATAAAAGGGACTATAAAAGTATGGTACCAAATTTCTAACTTAGACTAAAACTTGGATGAATATTTCCCTACATTTACATTGAACTCTTCGAGAATGGAATGCATGGCTTATTCATTTCTCTATTCCCAATGTATGCACAGGATTTTCTACATATTCAGGCAATGTTTATTCAATAACTGAAAATAAAGCCTAACATTCTAACATTTGCACTGAATTTTAAGCAGCAGAGGCACAATTTTACTTACATTTTTGGCAGTGGCTCAACATTTCTATCAGTTTGGAGGCCCTTCCAATTAATACTTTTTTTTTTTTTTTTTTTTTTTTTTAGAGAGAGAGTGCATGAGCAGGAGAGAGGGGCAAAAGAAAGAGAGAGAAAACCCTAAGCAAGCTCCATGCCCGGCACAGAGCCTGATGTGGGGTTCCATCCTATAACCCTGGGATAATGACCTGAGCTAAAATCAAGAGTCAGATGCTCAACCTCCCAGGCACCCCTATAACTTATAATTTTTAAGTCACATTCGTTTACCTTGTGCTTCCCTGATAATTATAAATGAGTGTAACAAGAAGTGAAGGAGCATGAAGCCCAGGAAAATACTGTTCCTGCTAGAAGAACAAATCTGTCATCATGTACCAACTTTCAAAAACAAATAAAAGCATGATTTTATTGGGTGAATATATAAGAATCCAAAAAAATCTGAAAAACATTGCTCTGCTGACTAATGGTCAGAATTTTTTTGTAGAAATTTCCAAAACAAGTTTGTGAGAAAGTGTTACCCTTTCTGTCCCTTTTTTGGCTTGTGTTTGATTTTAGTTATTTTAATCAGTGTTTTTTCCAAGACTAAAGATGTTCTTTTCTAGTCTCCCCATGCTACATCAAATTAATTTGAATATCCTCTGAGACATCTAAATAGCAACAACAATAAATATTCATCATGTGGACTTAATAATGGCATCTTGAAATGTCCTTTTTTCTTTTCTTTCTTTCTTTTTTTTTAACCACAAAGGATTACCATCCAATATGGTATTAAAAACAAAAGAGGGCCATGGATAGATTTTATATCACACGGACAGGAGAAAAAGCAGAACTGTGTGAACACCCTGGCGATAAGCGCTGAATAACTCACCTGCAAAGCTTCAAGGTTTATCAAGTATACTGGGAACAAGAGAACTGGGTTTATGATGACTCAAGTGAAATGAACTAATTAATTACGGATGGACTGGATAAATGAGTGTCTACGAAATGCTAATGTGCAATGCAATAAAATTTCAAACGAAATAGCTTTCTATTGGTGCCAAATATTTATCAGACTTATAAAAGTGAACATTCTCAGTCAGATGTTAAATAGAGCAAATAAAGGCACTTTGCAGAATGATATTAAGTGATTTATGATTTATGGAAAAAGCTTTATCTTGAATCACATTCAGTTAGTAGACCTTGTTTATTTATTATTAGTGAGTGTAATAGAGAAGGAAATGAAAGAAAAAGGGGCAAGATGAATAAAATAACAGAGGACTGAAGTCACTGAGATTTTTTTTAAATGTGCTTTATTGGTTGGGTGGTGCTTGTTTTTGGCCTATATTTTTGCCTTTCGTGTTTAAAATAAACTTTAAAAGCTAGAAAAATAACTAAATCTGCCAATTGTTGTGGTCACTTTTCTTTCTGCCACTTTTCTCATTAACATTTTCTTGGAAAAAGAAAAGACTCCAAGAATTGGTGACAGTAATTTTAGTTCCATGTGTTAAATTTATTTTATTGAACTGTTTGGAAATTTCACAATTTCAGGCTAGCTTGATATCAAAATTAATATATTTAAAATGTGTTTATCTCTACTAACCACCAAAAGATGTTTAAATGCCTAATTTCCAAACAACTAGAATAAAGAGAAAAGAACAAAGAAAACTTAATGAGTTAGTAAAAGGCAGGAAAGATAGAAAAATTTTTTTAAAAACCCCAAACTTCAAAAAAATAATAATGTAGATCTTGACAAACCCAGAGTGTCTGTTAGTTAAATTGACTTTACAGACTATTTGGGGCACAATTTACATATTCTCTCCTTTATAAACTTTTCTTAAAACTCCATTAAATATTGAGATTAAAGGGTCCACTGGTTCTATTTTCCTGGCAAACAAAAGAGTTTCCATTTTGTCAAACATTTGGAAATCAAATGTTGGTATTTTTCTTATAATTTTTGTCAAGAAACATTTCCTAAGGGGTATCAAACTGGTTACCACTGGAAGAGACTCAAAAAACACATTTCACCATTTGTTCTTCCTCCAGAGATCATTTCACTTTGCCACCTCTGTACCAATTGGTAATGAAAACACATCTGAACAAATTAAAACTAACAATCTGAACAACACCCACTGCCTTCAGAAGAGGCCAAAGAAATGTCACTGGTGCCACTAGTATAATTTGAATTTAGATGCAATTAGACTTTGACCCCTGTTTTATTAATGCTGAAATCTGATCTGTTTGCTACTATTTCTTGAAGATCCTTGTACTTCACCAGAATGTTTACTTCAAAGGCACCATAAAAATTCTTCTTATGAGAACACATGACTTTTCAGAGATTCTTCACTTAAGCAAAAGGACTTTCCTTGTCTCCTTGTCTCCTAATACGTATGTGAGGGTGGTGGGGTGGGGCGTCTAATAAAGTTTCCTAAGATGGCTAAGGAGAAATCAAAATTTTAAAAATATGTTTAAGCAGGAGTATTACTTCTATTAGTAATAGTAGGTGCATGTTTTCTAGAAAGAGTTGAATGAAACAAAACAAAGCCAAAGTTAGACAAAGATCAAAATGGATGATTTTCTTTTTTGTCTTTTTTCTGTTTTGGGGAAAGAAAATAGGAAGATTTAACTATATATATTTGAATTTGTAGGAGTCCCACTTCATGTTTATTAAGAATTTATCCGGATGGACTTGACAGGCCCTGGGGCAGTACTAGAAGCTGAATAAATAACAAGTATTATTATAATCTACTGTAAATTAGAAACAAGATTGGAAGTTAAGGTTAGTCAAATTAGTAAACTCAGGTTTCCCAGGGAAAAGTCTCAGAATACAGGTGACTGAGAAGTATAAAGGTGTAAGTCGAGAGTGTTCCTCCACAGACTGATGGACAAAACAGAGAATAGACTACTTATGAATGATGAAATTTAATATGACACATTTTAAGATGGAAAATACTCCTGGTGACCTAATCATGAAATTGATCACTGATGGTTTAGTTTTTATACAAATAACCAAGAATAAAAAATCCTAATATTAAATAGCATATCAATATAGGTACCTGCATTCACTAGTGACTACAGGGCACATCTTCCAAAAGCACCAAGGAAGAAGTATATCAAGAAATGTGGTGGTGCCTGGGTGCCTCAGTCAGTTAAGCATCCGACTTCAGCTCAGGTCATGGTCTCATGGTTCATGAGTTTGAGGTCGAGCCCCTGCATCTATCTGGCTCTGTGCAGACAGCTCAGAGCCTGGAACCTACTTTGGATTCTGTATCTCCCTCTCTCTCTGCCCTCCTTCTCCCACGCTCAGTTGCTTGCTAATGCGTGTGCTGTCTCTTTCACTCTCTCAAAAATAAATTAACATTACATTTTTTTTTAAAAGAAACATAACGTTGTGGTATTTACCCTAATGAATTTAACTTTTAACATTTATTTATTTTTGAGAGAGAGAGAGCGCGCACATGAGCATGAGCAGAGAAGGGGGAAGGGCAGAAAGAGAGGGAGACACAGAATTTGAAGGAGGCACCAGGCTCGGAGCTGTCAACACAGAACCCGACATGGGGCTCAGACCCATAAACCATGAGATCATGACCTGAGCTGAAGCAGGACACTTAACCAGCTGAGTCACCCAGGCACCCTCCAATGAATTTATTCTATCTATCTATCTATCTATCTATCTATCTATCTATCTATCTATCTATCTATTATTTATTTATTTTTGTGTAATGAGGAAAAAATCTAAATATCAAAGAATGACCACATTACCCTTGCAGATATCCTAAAATATATACTGTGCAGGAATTAAAGATGCTTATATTACACTTAAAGTAACATGAAAATCTTACACTGTTATAATGATAAACTAATAACACTTAGCACAAAAATTCACATACAAGATTTGATTATGTAGGTAAACCACAGCCTATGCACGGATACACACCAAAATCATCACCAAAGTTTTTCCTTAGGAGCCGATGCCATCAATAATGTGTATTTCTCTTCTTTTTACTTTTCTCCAACTTGTAAATTATAAATCTTGCAGTACACTGCACTTTTATAAAATGTAAATTTTATTTAGCATCACCCAGGCTCTGCAAAAGTGTCCATTTCTTTCTCTTTCAAGATATTATTTATTTTCATTGCATTCACTTACCTCTCCTGATGAGCTGGAAATTCTTTTACAGGTCCTGCAGCTTTTCTTTCATTTGTTTCTTCTTTAGCCTGAATCTAAATGAACCAAACAATTGACAAAAAACTGACAATAAAGAATAATAATTTTGTTTTTCTCACATCTGACAGATTAGATCTTTTTCTTTAATTAACTGATTTATTTGACAGTGTAATGCTTACCCCAAGAACTGTATTCTATTTTTCCAATATATTCTTCAACCATGATACAATTAATGTTACTGCCCCCAAATATGATATCAGACGCAAAACAGTGTCATATATGTAAGCTGATGGAAAACTCTACAACATCCAAATTTAGTTTTTTAGGCTAGCAACAAGAGAAACCCAAAACAATTTATCCCACTAAGCCTGGAATTTAGTTTGTTCCTTTCTCTTAATTTCCTAAAGCATTCCATCACTTTTTAAAGCTTGTTTAATTGTCTTCAGTTTTTACATAACTATTTTAATAGAGAGTTTTTCCTTAAGGAAAAAGGTCATTACAATACAAGGATGACATCTATTTCCAGTCTTTAATGATATGAATAGAAAGGCGTCTAGTCACAGTTAAGACATTCAGAATATACAGGTCTACAGGATTCCTTGCATTTGGTACTTCTGTAGAGTCACAGATTTTATATCATTTAATTTTGCTAATTAAGTTTCATAAAGGCCAAAGTTCTTTATCCCTAAATCCTAATGATTTCAATTTGTGTCTAAATTTTGTTAGTACTTCCATGCATAGTTGAAATAAAATACATAAGACAAATGACCATGTCTAATTGGTCTATTGTGACAGGTGAAAATATTTCAATGCTCATTAAAACTTATTTTAAAATATGAGAAAATTTTCTTCTCACACTAATTCTATTTTTACATGATTAAAGACCAAAACCAGCATATTCCAACAAGAGAATGAAAAGAAAAAGAGCACGTTATTAAGAAAAATTGTGACTGATTAGTGTAATTGCTATTTGCTTGATGGCAGTCCCAGTTTTGCTAATATATAGTAGGTATTTCAATTTATAAAAGTCTGAAATCATCATGGAAGTCAAAAATTATAAAGTGGAAATCAAAAGTGCAAAACATAATAAGGTAATTTGTGTAATATGCCATAATGTAATTTCTCATGTTTAGGATTTTGTATTGAGGGCCTCTGATTTTCAGATATCTATAATTATCAAGTAAATAATGGTATGGGAAGAGAATAGGAAAGGAATTCTGTTCTAATTAGAGAGCCTATCAATAGAACCAAAAGACATATGTTCTTACTACATACATGTTGATAGTACCATGGTTCATAGTTTTATTGATAACTCTTTACTGATAAATGCAAAATTTTATCCTCTTTTTTGTTTGTTTGTTTCCTTTCTCATAGAATTTCATTCTCTTCCCATACCTGTCTTCCAAGGATAAAGAAGCAGACGATGGGTAAGAGCTTTGCATATGGAGACAATTAGTCACCTATGCTTCATAGTTCTCCAGTAACCTATACCAACTGTTATTTTTCTAAACACCAGAAAATTTTCCTCTTAAAAAAAAAAAATATATATATATAATATATATATATATTATATATATATATTATAATATATATATAAATATATTATATATATATTATAATATATATATATATATAAATATATATATATATAAATATATATATTATATATATATATCAGTAATTTTCCAAGGATAAAGAAGCAGAATCCCATAAACAATGGGATAAGAGCTTTGCATATGGAGCCAATTAGTCACCTTTGCTTCTTAATTCTCAAGTAACTTATACCAACTGTTATTTTTCTGAACACCAGAAAATGTTTTCCTCTAAAAAAGTATATACATATTTATCTGTCTACATCTCAGTAATTTTGAATTTAAATGGAATTATGTTAGTAAAATCACACTGAAAAGTATAGTAATATAATTTCAGTATTCAATCTTAGTATGTAGAAGCCTATTAATAATTATTTCAAGTATTTTAATGATTAACTATATGTAGGATAGCCAAACAATTTATTCCCCAAAATATATAATGATCTCTCCAGGCAGCACATGTATGATGAACCACCTTAAAACTACTGAGCAGGATAAGTCTTTAGCATATAATTCGACACAAATAAATTCTAGAAGTTAATTTAAAACTTTAAAATTGCCAACTTGCCAAATGCCACATATATGTAAAATAACTGAAATGGAATATTAGTATTATTATTTGAACAATTCAAGCCCAAATGCCTTTTTTTCTGCAAGTAATTGCTTTTGAACTTACTTACTTACTTAGTAACTTATTACTTACTTACTTACTTACTTACTTACTTACTTTATTTATTTATTTATTTATTTATTTATTTATTTATTTATTTATTTAAAGAGGGGGTGTGAGCAAAGAGAGAAAGGGAGAGAGAATCTCAAGCAGGGATTCTGACAGTGTGGAGCCAGACGCAAGGCTCGAACCCATGAAACATGAGATCATGACCTGAGCTGAAATCAAGTTAGACACTCAAATGACTGAGCCACCCAGACACCCTGAACTTAATTTTTTTTTAAGTAGATTTGATCTGCTTTTCACTAATTTAATTTTCCAAAAACTCTGCTTAGTGCTGTGCATAAATTCCCTATCATAATAATATTCCTATGTAATAGGTGTTACCATCTTCGTTTTTCAAACATGGAAACTGAGTTCCCAGAGGTTACACAAGGTTTTGCCTGAAAAAGACATGAATAAGCTATATTTTGGTGACTATGTAATGTAATAAAGATATACTCCTTAAAGTTATAATGAAAAACATGGTTTGTGTGAATCCAAAGTAATGTCCTTCAGTACTACTCAGTCTCAGTTTTTAAAAATAGTGCCTGACATATGGCAATTGCCAAAATGGTCTCTATCATTGTCAATAACATTTGTAACAATCACAGACAAAATCATGAGGAATTGCATCATGATAAGAGTCTATAAAGATCCCTTTATACTATTATCAAAATTATTCAAATGATATTTTGGACAGATAATGAAAAGCCAATCAGTTTGGCAAGTTAGAGTGCTTTTTTGGTCATAATTTTACAGGTCACTTATATGCATATTGTAAATTAATCAAATTTCCTAGGTTCTGGCAGCATATCAGAATTAAACTGCCTAGAGTGTTCTTTTGAAAGAGATCATTATATTGCAGCACCATTAGATTAACAACTTCATTGTTTCAGAGGAAAGAGAAAGTCATTTAATTTATAAAAGTGATAAATTACTTTGATTCAAAATTGAATTAATCAGTAAGTACACATTTCAGAAACAATGAAGTTCAAATCCTCAGCAGACTTACAGCCCCTTTTAAAAACAAGTATGTCCATTATCTTCAATACAATGAGACATCAAATATTACTAAAAGCAAAATTTTCTATTAAAATCATATTCATTTTTAAAATAGTTATAGAAAGCAATTAGCTATTGAAAAACCCATATATATCTACATTTTAGTACTCTACTGATAATAACTGTAGCAAAAACTGATTTGGCTTTATAGACAATTTAGATAGCTAAACACAATAATCAGCAATTTCCAAAAACACATGGGAAGAAAGTTTTCCCTTTTAACAAAAGAAAAGATAGTCCACTTAAACTGGAATTGTCAAAGGTCCACACAGTGTTTACTACTTAAAATTACTACCCTGAGTTTCTGGTTGGTTGTTCTAAACATGAACTTCATCTTGACTGTATTTAGAGTAGTTACTGAAGAACCTCATGAACGTGGGGCCACGAAATGAGGTATGCCCTATGTTCTCTCCCATGACTTGACTGGTAACACAGAGACAGTAAGGAGATGTGACCAGATGCATGATGAACCTATGATGGAGACAGCAGAAAGGTACACAAAAGTCATCAGCCACATGCAAATCTTCCTGGTAGCACTGTGAAGTTCTTGAACTTGCAAAGCTTATTAATTAGATCAGACACTCAAATAGAGACAATTAATACATGGTTTTATTTTTACTGTTTTTCATAGTGCTCCTGGTTGCTCTTTAGATGACATGACTATTGAAATGACATCAGCCTCTTGAAAGGCCCAACTTGGATACCTGCGGGAAACAGGAAACGAAGGAACTTCTGCCAAGGAGTCACCTAAAAGGATTTTTAATGACACAGCTCTGGGCCAAATCTTGTTATGGCATCTTCCCAGGGGCCCCGTTTGCCAGCACTCCTCGCTTCCTATGAATATTGTTTCCTCAGACTCCCTCTTCAACCACTCACTTGGCTGCTTCTACATGTTCTTGCTTTGTGCTATCAATGAATTCTTCTTAAGGCATTCATTACAGAGGACTCAGTAAGATGATAGCTCATACAGAAAGTTGTCTGATTTCCCCATCCACTGAAAAAAGCCTGTTGTTCAGGGTTGTCCAATAGGCTTGCACTACCTCTGCCACTGGGTAAGCTTGGCGACTTGTCTTTTTTTTTTTTTTTTTTTAATGTTTATTTATTTTTGAGACAGAGGGAGACAGAGCGTGAGTGGGGGAGGGGCAGAGAGAGAGGGAGACACAGAATCTGAAGCAGGCTCCAGGCTCTGAGCTGTCAGCACAGAGCCTGATGCAGGGCTCAAACCCACGAACCGTGAGATCATGACCTGAGCCGAAGTTGGACGCTCAACCAACTGAGCCACCCAGGCGCCCTGCGACTTGTCTTTTTGAGAAGCGAATTCAGTATAATTGCTACCTTCTTCCTGATTACAAAAGAGAAATCTTCCTTTCTTCCATTCACATAGAACAAATCAAATAAAGAATTACATTGCCACTGAGTTTTTATGAATCCCCCTAACTACCTTAGTCTTGTATAATGGAAGAAATGTGCCACCTGTGTGGGCAATCCACTCACTAACCCACAGCATTCCTTAGAATGATAGTCACTGCTGTGAACAATCCCTGAAGCTAAACTTAGAAATTTGTTTGTCTAGTTTTCCTTGGGTTGCTTTGGTGACTCTAAACAAGTGAAACCACTGATTTGGGGATTCAACTTAACTGTGCTGTAGGTAATAATATGGGTGACCTGGTCTACGGCAAATTTACCGGCATGGTCTATATATACTGGAGTATATATAGAAGGGTATCTGAACCAGAGTACATGTGTATGCACACATGTAAACACACACACACACACACACACAAGGGCATGTGTGCATATGTGCAGGTGATGGTGCTAGGGTTTTCATGACAACTAGCCTATTTTTTTATTTTACACTATCTTTTAAAATATTTTTTTTCTAGGAGCGTCTGGGTGATTTAGTCAGTTAAGCGTCTGACTTCGGCTCAGGTCATGATCTCACAGTTCGTGGGTTTGAGCCCCATGTTGGACTCTGCACTGACAGCTCAGAGCCTGGAGCCTGCTTTGGTTTCTGGGTCTCCTTCTCTCTCTGTCCCTCCCTTGCTCTCTCTGTCTCTCTCTCAGAGATAAACATTAAAAAAATATTTTTTCTAGCCCACAGTCTGGTAAAAAAAGCAGAATAGTTTAGCTCACATCTTGCTCTATGGAAATTAAGAGTATAAACTACAGAGCATCAATTCAGGCTAAGGAAAAGAATTAGATTCAGTATAAGGAATTAAAATTGTAACCATTTTTAGTATTTAAGATAATTATAATAACTAAACATTATTTAGATATTACAAGTGTGCCAAGCATTATGCTAAGTGTTATACATGAAATATTTCATTTGTTGCTTTTAGCAACTTTTTGAGGCAGATTCTATTATTATCTCTATTTCTAAAGTAAAGAACCTGCTCAGAGAGGTTAAGTCCCTAGCCCAAAGTACTAGCCAAGAAGTGGCAAGGCCAGAACTGGAACACGGGCCTCCTTCGGCCTGATGCCAAAGAGCCTTATCTCTACGGAAATACTTTAGAACATTCCTCCCCTAGTTCTCTGTGCCCCAGCCACTTTGGCCTTCCTCCAATTTCTCATATTCTTTATGTTCCTTCATATATTAGGATCTCTCTATATAATAATACTAGTCCTGGACATACCCCATTTTATTTTATAATCATCTATCCATTGTGATTATTTGATTAATTTCTTTCTCCACCACTAGTGAAAGCCAAGTACCATGTCTATTTTGCTTATGATAATTTGAGAAGAAACATTATAGAGTGATGCTCAAAAGCATTTACAGCCAGACTGCCTAGATCCTGGCTTTGCTAGCCAATGTCATCATGACTGAGTTATTTAATTTCTATCTCAATTTTCTTTTTTAAAAAATGTTTATTTGAGAGAGACAGAGAAAGAGAGAGAGAGCACACTTAAGCACACACAAGGAGATGAGAGGCAGAGACGGGGGAGAGAAAGAATCCCAAGCAGGCTCCACGCAGTTAGCACAGAGCCTGAAACAGAGCTCTGTCTCATCAACTGTGAGATCATGACCTAAGCCAAAATCAAGAGTCAGAAGCTCAACGTACTGAGGCACCCAGGTGCCCCTCAATTTTCTTTTCTACAAAATGGGGATATCAATAATATCTACCTTATGATAAGTACTGAGGAGTAAATGGGTAAAAAATAAAGTCCTTAAACCATATCCTGGTACCAGCAGGACTTAGTAAGAGTCAGCTATTGTCTATTCCTGACACCTACTGCAGTGCTGGTTAAATAGCAGGCACTCAATACCTAATTAATGAATAAATGCATGCATGCATGCATGCATGCATGAATCTTCTGAAGTTACCCGAATACCTTCACTGGTGGCTACTCAAGCTATGATACTGCCTACCAAAACTTTAGCCAAGGGTTAGTGCTAGTGAATACCAAGGCAAGAAACAGTCATCATCTCTTCAGATGCTCTGGAAAAGGTTCACTCACAAATGAATAGTAATGTAATTGCTTGATACGAGCATCTTCAAATGCTTTGTTTTTTAAGAATACAGAAATTCATCAACTACATTTGAGCTCAGAAAACCTCATAGAAAGTTATGAAACTCATAGAAGTTAAAGAACTTGAGCAAAATCACACAGCAAGAAAAGCAAGAAGTGTGACTGGAATATTACACCAGCTCATTTCATTCTTGTATATTTTACTCCTTATTCAAAAGCACAAAATACCTTCCAAAAGAAAGATAATTGTTAAAGGTTGCATTTTTAACATGTTGAAGGCAATGAGTAAAGATGTTAAAATATCATCGGTAAATGTGGCTTTCTTTCAAATATCAAAGATAAATATTAAAACATTTTTGGCATCTTTATTGGACATCCAAGCTTTGGGAACAAACTAAGGCTATGGTTTTAGTAATGCTTCCTCTGCAACATAGCTAAGATTTAGTGAGTAGATGAAATTTAGTTTGGAGCTACTGTGTGTCACTGTCTCTTTTAAAGCAGATGTTAGATCCTGTCATTGTCATCCTATTTGCAAAAAAGTACACTTTCATTGGCTTTACTGTGTGAAAAAGATCTTTGTTAATAGAGGAACTCTGGAAGCTTTTCCAAGGGGAAAAGCCTATTCCCAAGATGACTATAAAAGCATGAAAAGCATTTATTTATTCACATTTAATCTTAAAATCCTGTGATCAGACATAAATGGCCTAACAAACCTCATTAGGATCTATCCTGCAGGTGAGAATAAGCTGGCTCTATGAGGAAAAGCAGTTAAGGAGTCAATCTAGAAAAGAAAAGTCAGTTTTCCTTATCTTCCTTTAAGTTGAGAGTCAAATACACAGTGATAGGTCCACTCACTAAGACGGCCTTAAGATTCTCCTGTGTGACTGAACTTTAGACAAGTTCCTTTCGCATTACAACCCTGATTTCCTTTACCTAGACCATGTACTTTTGAAAACTTGACGTTATAAATTCTCTGTCTCTCTGAAATGCAAATCTTCTCCCAGCCTCTTGCCACTTTTACAAATCAAGAAAGTCTTTCTCAAGGTCCTGAAAGCTATTGCTTGGAAAAGAAATCATCAAGAAAGATACAGCCAAAGCCCCTAACTCCCAGTTTCAGTGCGAGGGTGGGAGCCTAACATAAATGCCAATTAGCAAACACAGATGATCTAATCATGATCTATCTCTGCACCACCAACATCATCTAGTACTTCTCTACTAGATTGCTTCAGTGTGAAAAACTCTCCCATTTTTTTTAGATTTTTTAAAAAAGTTTATTTATTTATTTTGAGAGATAAAGTGGGGATGTGTGTGAGTGCAGAAAGGTCAGAGAAAAAGGGAGAAAGAGAATCCCAAAGAGGCTCTGTACTATCATCGGAGAAACTGATGTGAGGCTCAATCTCACCAACTGTGAGATCATGACCTGAGCCGAGATCAAGAGTCAGACGCTTAATCAACTGAGCCACCCATGTGCCCTAGATTTTAAGTAATCTCTACACCAAATATGGGGCTTGAACTCACAACCCCAAGATTAAGAGTTGCATGTCATGGACTGAGCCGGCCAGGCACCTCCCAACCTTTTTTTTTCCCAAAAAAGTTCAGTTCAATCTCTAGTCCTCTTGCAATAGTCTTGAATCAAGTTTTCCTTGTACATTTATCTCTATCCAGTGCAATTTTTCTTTGACACCAGAGAACAACTTCTTTCAGAAATATACAGCAGGATGGCCAACTCTCTAAAAGCTCTACATTCCACTCTATAATCAAGTTGCCAATGTATTTGCAATACCCACTCTAGCCATTATAGCCTATTACTTGCTTTGTGTATGTTTCCAACATAGAACAAATAACACCAAGTTATGAATATTTTTTATTACCTTGGACTGTGACCTACGGGAAGAAAGGAAGTTTTTATTCACTTTTCTGTTTCCAGTGTCTCCAGTTGATGCCTACAAGACACACTCATATCACCCTAGGGGGGCACCCAAGCAATCTTCTAGTTCCTTATATGTGGAGTGACCATATAATTTATCATCTACATCAGGAGTTTTGAGAGTAAAAGGAGGCACTAAAATAATGTTATAAAATTTTTCAAATATTTTTACTTCCAGATAAATTCATTTCATTAAATTATGGTTAAGAACCCCCCCAAATTTATTTTTTTAATGTTTCACTAAATTTAGATTCTAAAAAATCAAGGATGCCTTCTTCTTTTTTTTTAATCACAAGCCTTCTAAATCTCAACCCAGTGCAGTATAGAATATCAATTTAAGCTACAAATACAACTTCAAAGATTCTTCTCATAAGTGGAGATATTCCAAAGCACAGTTAAAGAATTTCAAAATTCATCCATCATTTGAATTTCTCATCATTCCATTTCTTTAGTACATCCCTTGCTTTTGTAGGGACAAATTTCAATGCCTCTCTATTTGCAAGCTTTTTTTTCAAAAATTCATTTTGATAAAGCTTAAGGTTTTTTGTGCACCATTAAAGATTTTTAATTGATTAAAAAAAAGAAACCAAAATTTATTTTCTAGCAGTGGTCTATACTATGAAAGCATTTAGACTGAAATGTTTTCCCAAAGATCAGCACTAAGCAACATGGCTTCATTAGGAAACAACTTGAAGTCCAGTTACTATATACAATGTCACTTGTTTATTTTAATTATTTTTGCTTCCATGTAAATTGGTAATGCATTTCAACTTTTTTGGATACATTATGAATTCATTTCTGCCCCATAAATGCTTTAATTTGTTAAGAACATTTTTTTAACTATGATGCTCTGAACTACCAAAATCTGTATTTATATTATCAGCACAAAACAAATCATTTTAACTTCATTTTAACTCCTGAATCAACTGATACGTCTTCCAGTAATGTCACTTTTGAGAGAATTAACTTGTGAAAGCTTTCTTTTCTTCCATGAATTGAATGAAAAAATGCAATCAATGTTAAAATTCACTGGTTTCGGGGCGCCTGGGTGGCGCAGTCGGTTAAGCGTCCGACTTCAGCCAGGTCACGATCTCGCGGTCTGTGAGTTCGAGCCCCGCGTCAGGCTCTGGGCTGATGGCTCGGAGCCTGGAGCCTGTTTCCGATTCTGTGTCTCCCTCTCTCTCTGCCCCTCCCCTGTTCATGCTCTGTCTCTCTCTGTCCCAAAAATAAATTAAAAACGTTGAAAAAAAATTAAAAAAAAAAATTCACTGGTTTCTATTTCAAGGAAGTGACGATATCGACCTAAAAGTGTTATCACTGAGCAAATGCCCTTTTGCTAATGCATTGATAGCTATCAATTCATTCTATGTACATACACAAGAAAACATGAAGTCATAATGAGCAAAAGTAGTATTCATGCAGAAGAGTTATTTAACCTAAAAGAAAAGTCGTGTCACTAAAGTGATAGGCAAATTGACCTTTGTAGATACAAGTGTTAAAACATTGTCTTTGGTCACCATCCTAAAATAATAAGTTCTGAAATGGGGAAGTTTCTTAAGCAGATTTGTGTTGTCTGCTATCTATATTATCAATGTTATCACTTTGGTGCCATTGGTGGATGGATGGTATATGTTCACAAACATTTTAAGTTAAACATGGAGTATCAACAATACTGAAAAACAAAAATGTATTCATTTTTTTTCATTAAATATGTGCTTTAGTTTTTTAAACATATTGCTGTCAAAATGACTTAAAAATGAAAATATTACCAAACAATAAAATGAATAGCTGTACATTAACAGCACAGAGTAAGTGGCCAAGTCATTGCCGGGAGACAGTGAATCCCCCCTTCACATACTCCTCCCTCTAATTCCCCCCGTTTACTCCGACCCTCTCCTGGGACTGGCCCTGTCCCTTCTTACCGCTAGAAGGCTGAGACACCAAGTGGTCAGCAGGAAAAGTAGTGACAGATACTATCCTCACTAATTCCTGGGAGACTTCATCAGGAAAAAGACAAAAAAATAAATCCAAGCTTATGAATAACCCCTTGAAGGAAGGCTGCGCTTGTGAGGGATCCTGAATCTTTAACATGATTAGCTCCACAACTTGGCAGCTTCTAGGAGGTGGCCAAGCAGAGAGGGCTCCGAGTGTAGACCAGGTGAGCAAACAGAAATTCTAAGCATCCTGGTTCGACAGAGTTAACAGGAGACAAAGTTGCTGAGGAAAGCAGGAAGCAGGTCACCTAAAAATGGATAATTCAGGCTAAGGAATTTGAAGAGGATGAACAAATAAATAAGTGAATGAAGAAATGAATTAGGAGGAAAAGAATCGTACTTGGGTTTTGCAGGAAGAGGATGAGACGGGATGCGCTGAGCATGAGTGGTGGCGCAGAGAATGCCGGAATCAGGCTGGAGGCACGCAGCTGAAGCCCCTTGTCGTGGGATCTTAAGAGATCCAGGACACTGGCAGGGAAGTCCTGGGATGAAAAACACCTGGGACCTCACCGCCTAGGACTCTTCCTCCCAGACTCTCTATAAGGTCGTGAACTCACAGTAGCCACTACAAAATCCCCAGTGCTTGTGGATGCCTCTTTATTCCCCCGCTCAGTCACAGTGTAGGTTCACCTGCCCCAGAAATCAGGCCAGGTGCAGGAACTTCACTCTGGCCCTGCTGTGTGTGGGACCCACCCAAGCCAGAATGCGAGGGTCAAGTGCGCTTGCTCTGGAGTAAAATCCTATAGCTTTCCCAGAGCACTAAGGGCTCAGGGCAGTAACCCCAGCTTCTGCCATGGAATGCCAGGGCCCCAATCTAATGTCTCCCAAAGTCCAAGGCCTCAGCAACCCAGATGTGTTTTCCATTGCACATCCTCGTGACTCATTCCTCCCGGCATCTGCGAAGTGTCTAAAATTTGTCCCAAGGGACTATTTCTGCCTGTTCCTGGAGCATTTGCCTTGAAGAGCAGCCTCAGGGCCTTAGTGTCTCTCTGTTTCTGACCCAGCACATCTATGAGCACTGTGCAGTGGTGAACTGCTGGCTCCTTCACCCAATATCCTCCATCATGCAACATTCTGTCTTTTTTGAATTCCATAGGGGATAGAATGGGCCAGGTTCTTTTCAGGTGGGTAGAGCGTGGGGTTTCCCAGGAAGGACTGGAGAACAAGAAAAAAAGAAAAACATTTCTTCTTTAATCCAAAGGCAGCCATCTAATGGTACCCAACAACAGAAACCTAAACTGTTGGTTGGATGAGTGTCTGTCACTGCCATGACCACCCTGATTCCATTTTCTCATCCACAGAATTTGAGAATTGGGGTAATGTTCCTTATGCCTCTAAAATCGAGTTCCACAATTCTCTGAAAACATTCTTCTTACACTGACTTTGAGATTGATGTGAATAAGTTTCCATCACTCCCTAACTCCAACATGAATTTTAGTTATTTTACTGTGCTATCTTTTCCAATATTAGGATGACAAAGACTTACTCATCTCTGAACCCCCTCAAAGTGACAAGCAAAGTGTCCAGCACATGTCTGTCATATCAGAAAGACTTTGCCACATGACAAATAACTCCAAAATTTAGTATCTAAACCAACAAGTATTTATTATTTCTCACAATTCAGGGGTTAAGTTGGCATTTCCTCCAGTATAGACTAGCTGGGTTTAAAATGGTCTTACCCACATGTTTCTTAGTCTATGAAACCCTGACTGGGGTGGCTGAGATGGTCTCCCTCCTGTGGTCTCTCAGCCTCCAGGAGGCTAGTCCAGTCTTGTATACATGATATAAGACATGTTCCAAGCAGCCACAGAAGTGAAGCTCCAACTTACAGGCACTTTTCATTCTTCTGCCTAAATCATGTTTGCTAATGTGATCCCAACAGCCATGGGACCACACCCAGATTCACAGGGTAGAGGAAGACTCTGCGCCATGATGAAATGAAATGAAACACTAGTATTTCTAATAAATACTAGTATTCTGTATTATTTCTACTTCATCCTGTAGGCAACACTGAAGCAAGAATGCAAGGAATTTCCAACATATCTCTCTGTCCATGACCTGGTTGGACTATAGTAGTCCCCCCTTATTCAAGGGGAAGATACATTTCAAGACCGCCAGGGAATACCTGAAACCACTGATACTACTAAACCCTATATATACTATGCTTTTTCCTATACACACACAGCTATGATAACATTTAATTTATAAATTAGGCATAGTAAGAGATTAACAATAACTAATAGTAAAATACAACTATAACAGTACACTGTAATGAAACTTCTATGAATGTGGACTCTCTCTCAAAATATTTTACCATACTGTATTCCCCTTTCTTCTTGTGATGATGTGAGCTGATAAAATGCTTACATAATGAGATGAAGTGAGCTGAATGATGTAGGCATTGTGACACAGTGTTAAGCTACTAGTGACCTACTGAGGATATGTAAGAAGGAGAATCATGTGCTTCTGAACCATGGTTGACTGCAGATAACTTGAAAGTATAGGAAGCAAAACCATGGATAAAGGGGTGAGGGTGAGGGGGACTAGTGAATAGGCTTGGGGGAAAATGAACAATGTGGCTCTGTTTGTAGGCAAACTGGAGAACAGGAAAGAAACGTTTCCTCCTTGTGAGTATCTCCAGTACTGTAAAAAATACTGGAATGGAATAGAAGCCAAACAAAAAACCTTGTGATATTATACCTAATTAACGTTCAAGAAATCTCATTTTAAAATGTTGCATTTTATACAACCAAGGTTTGTTAGTGTGGAGAAATGCAAAGACTATATATTTTGGGGTTTTTTTTTAGATCATGATTTGAATTCCATCTAGGACATTTACCAGCGTGAAATCTTGACAAAAAAACTTAAACACTTATCCACAGTTTCCTAATTTCTTAAATGAGATCATACCCCAGAAGACTGTTCTGAAGATTAAACAATGCAACATACAAGCTTTATACATGTTAAGCACTCACAAATTGGTTTCCTTCCTTTCTTATATTTATACTTAACTTCTTTGGCTTATATAATATTATGTACTTTTAATTCCTCACGTTTTAAAATGCTTTCTATGTTACTAGCTAACACACACACAAATGCACGTATAAAGGTATATGGTAACACTACTGAACAGAGAAAAAAACTGGAGAGACATCTCTAACACCTGGTAAGAAATGAAGATGAAGTCCCAAGGCAGAACAGTGTGTCCCGGTATGTCCTCCTAATCACTGCGGTAAGCTGCCATGCCATCTATGACAAAGATTCACTGCAGCTGTAATTTATAACACAACTTTAAAAACCAGTCTGCTCTACTAACAAAACTGAAAAGTAATTGTGTCTAATTTAAAATAATTACCAGATATTTTTTCATATACTTGAACTTATTCCCTCTCACAAAATGGCTTTGTTTTGGCGGAAAAATCTAGAAAACAAAATACCATCCACACTGAACTGCTTGTTTTCCTAAAATTGTTTTGGGAGATGGCCTAAATTCGAGAAAAATACCACGGTATTATAGTCTTAGTTGGTCACTATGGTGCCTTGCAGTTCAGAACACATAATGTTTTAAGTTTGTCCTAACAAGAACAGGTTGAATATATTAAAATGTGCCTCAACCTCAGTAAATTTTTGGAATTAAAAACGGGTAGTCATTTTGAAAAGGACAAGGATGTGGTAAAATATTCAAAAGGTCAAAGGCAAATTTTGTTACACCTAAAATACTCATGCTTTTTCACACAGTTACAAATACCACCTAGGGTGCAAAAGTGTACAACCATTCTAACTCTATTTGCATTTGTGAAATGCTAAAAACATACTGGATAGGCATTTTGATAGAGATGTACATTTTTTTTAAAGAAAGAAATTCTTTCTTCCAGAGAATTTAATTCAGTATTAACTAATAAAACTGAGTCCAGTAGATACACTCATGTAGCTCAATAGTGAAAATACATGATTGGAAAAATCCAGCATCCCTTACTTCATGGAGGACAGAGCACAACGTCTTCCTCCAGCACTGTTTCCTACCTTGCCAAGATTTCCTTTTCTGCCATCTTTACTCAGTGCATCAAATGATTAGTGCCCTTCCTCAGCTTAACTGAACTTTACTTACTCTGCAATTTTCTGCTGAAGGGGCCATTCAACCTTCTTTATCTTAGTTACCTTAAAACTCAGGTTAGGATAAGACTGGTAGTCTGCACAGCATTGCTATTTTTCCCTGGATCACTGCCCATGCCTCAAGCTAAAATCCCTGCATTTCTGAGATTGTGTCACTGGGATCTATAGCATAATACCCTCCTAAACTTCTGTTCTGAAGTTTACCCCATATTTTGGGCAGCTGATTCAACACTCCCCCTTAATTCTCTGTTACAGATCTTCTCTCCAATTTATTCACTTCTTCAGGTCCAGGAATCTTCAGCCACATTCTAACTATAGCTACTCACACATACATCCTCAATTCCAACGTTGCTATTACCCAGGACGCCCTACAGAATAAGCTCCTTTAGCTTATTATAGTATCTCCAGGGTTGAACATTATGTTATCAACAATTAGCATAGCATCTGGTATAGATTAGGTTTTTATTTTTATTTTTTTTTAATTTTTTTTTTCAACGTTTTTTATTTATTTTTGGGACAGAGAGAGACAGAGCATGAACGGGGGAGGGGCAGAGAGAGAGGGAGACACAGAATCGGAAACAGGCTCCAGGCTCCGAGCCATCGGCCCAGAGCCTGACGCGGGGCTCGAACTCACGGACCGCGAGATCGTGACCTGGCTGAAGCCGGACGCTTAACCGACTGTGCCACCCAGGCGCCCCTAGATTAGGTTTTTAAACAGTTATTAAATAAATGAATACATTAACAATACATGTTATAATACATTATATCAAAAAACTTAAACACATCATTCTTTCATCTTTTTCTTTAAAAAAATTTTTTTTAATGTTTATTTTTGATAGAGAGAGAGAGACAGAGCATGAATGGGGGAGGGGTAGAGAGAGAGGGAGACACAGAACGAGAAGGAGGCTCCAGGCTCCGAGCTGTCAGCACAGAGCCCGATGCGGGGCTCAAACTCACAGACCGCTGAGATCACGACCAGAGCCAAAGTCGGACACTCAACTGACTGAGCCACCCAGGCGCCCCTCATCTCTATCTTTCTACCCTCTTAGGTCCCAAATTCCACCATTCATTTCATATCACAATAACTACTATCCCCAACCTATTTCCTCCTAATCTCTCAGCCATCCTCTGTATTCCACATATTTTCCAGACCAATACAAATAAGATGAACCTCTCCTTACCAAACACTCCTCCCTATTTATACGCCCATTCCTACAAAGCAGAGTCATTTGGCAAAACTCTGAATCACTTTGGTATTGATGCTACTCCTTCTTCCACTACTACTGTGTGAGAGCAAGCACTTTTTTTTTTTTTAAAGCTTATTGATTTATTTCAAGAGAGACATACAGAGTGAGCAGGGGAGGGTCAGAGAGAGAGGGAGACACAGAATCCGAAGTGGCTTCAGGCTCTGAGCTGCCAGCACACAGCTAGATGTGGGGCTCAAACTCGTGAACTGCAAGATCATGACCTGAGCCAAAGTCAGACGCCTAACCAACTGAGCCACCCAGGTGCTCCTAAGAACAAGTACATTTTAAGATGTGGTTCTAGAAATCAGAATTGAGACTTGGGGCAGAATTTTAAAATACACAAAAATGTGCACTTGTGATTATATGCATCTATAAAATAAAACGGCAATAGAAATGACTCATCGTATATTCATACATAAGACTCTTAATGAGAGCCTATTCTCTGCTAAGAATTCAACCAGGTTCTGAGGAGATAAAGTAGAAAATATGTGTCCTTCTGCTTTGAAGAGTTTGCTCATAATCTACTAAGGTAGGAGATAGATATTCAGACTTGGTCCTCTCCCACACTGTCCTGTACTCCAACAGGTGTTGTGAAGATGGAAAATTTGACAGGAGTGTAAATATGGTGTAAATTATAGGACACCAAATAAAGACTATGAGATACATTCTATTTTATTTAAATAAATTTGTGTCAAGAAGCCTGAAAATGATTGGCATAACCAAATTGCCAACACAAATTCTTTACTAAGAAATAATGAGAACTATTTTAAAACAAGTAACATGAAGCATTAATAGCAATTTAAAGTTAATAAATAAATAATGTTATTTACTCTCAAATACTGCTCATACACTATCAAATCCTAATGGCTGAAGTCTATTCACCTTGCAAAGGCCATTCTGAAATTGCAGACACTAAAGCCTAGAGCAAGTTAGGAACTAAATAAATACTAGTTCTGTTGCGCTTCCTGTACTCTATCCAGTGCTGTCACAGAGTGCCTAAGGCAATGACAAGAAAAGCAATTATCAGAGTTTGAAATTCACAAAAATTTTGAGCAGTGAAAAACTGAGAGGGTAAGACTGAGTTAGGAATCTCACCAGGATTAGGAGTGTTCTTGGGTCAATAGATGATTATCTATTACAGGTATTAAACCATTTTAGTCCGTTCTTACTGAGATGTTGTTACTTAAATGTAACCTGAGGTCCATATGCATCAGGCTCACGAAATGCCCTATTATTCTTTGGCTTTTTGAATCAGTGATTTTGAAGCCACTGGTAAGCTCCAACCCTTTCACGGGATCAAACTTTCCTTAACATGTTTTAAAAACTTATTGATACAGTCCTATCAAATCTGTCATCCCTTAGTAAAGTTAAATTATCTCTGAGATGTGCAACAGGTTTCATCAGAAAGCTGGAAGAAGTGGGGTTAATATTATTGTCAAGTAACTTAAACAAACAAAAAAAGTGAGTCTGCCTCAAAAGAATTCATTCCAGGACTGGTTCTCAGTGGGAGGTTTGCCTGAGGAAGAAATCCACATCTCCAAAGGACTAGTCTTAGAAACGTCTTCTTTAATATACCTAAACTTAAAATTTTGCTTTATCACAGAAAATTTTTTTCAGAATTTTTTTCCAGTTTTATACCAGACAGAGCCAAATAAACACACAAGAATGCTCCTTACATAAGACCCACTCTTGGGAAGCATGTACAGAATCTAACAGACTGGTAAGGTACAATTAACCAAGATAGTATTTGTGATATTGTGATAAGAAGTATATATATTTGGTCTTTGTCTCTATTTCTGGCATAGAGCTCCTAAAACCCTTGGAATTTCCTCAGCAGTAAGAGCCATCAAGGTGTCTTTTGTTATGTTAATGAAGAGACACAGACACCTAAAATTGGGGGTTGGTTACCAAAGGATTCAACCATGTCCTCAGAGGGTTGGAAATTTCAGTCACAACACCCCACTCCAACCCTGAGGAAGAGGGACAGGGGGCTGAAGACTGAATCAACTGCCAATGGCCAATGATCTAATCAATTGTGAATATGTAATGAAGCCTCCATTAAAACAAAAAAGGATGGAATCTGGAGATCTTCTGGGCTAGTGAACACATGGAGGTACTGGGAGCACTTATGAATGCTCCGTGCCCTTTCCCCATTGCCCTATGCATCTCTTCCATCTGGCTGTTCCTGAGTTATATCCTTTTACAATAAACCAGTAATTTATTAAGTAAAATGTTTGAGTCCTGTCATCTGCTCTAGCATATTATTTGAACCCATGGAAGGGGTGGCTGGAACTTCCAATCTATGGCCGGTCAGTCAGCAGCATAGGTAACAACCTGGAATTGTGACTCGTGTCCGAAGTTGGAGGGAAGGGTACAGTCTTGTAGGATAAACTTTAACCTGTGAGATCTGATGCTATCTCCAGGTAGCATCAGGATTGAGTTGAATCTCAAGATGGTGCTAGAGAATTGCTTGGTGGCGTAGGATCACCCCTACCGAAATACACATTGGAAATGACCAGAATTGTTAGTATTTAACTTATGACTTACTGATTTAGGACTCTATGAAGACTTAATTAGATGCACAATACTAATTTTATGCAAGAAGAGCTATAAACATTTTGTTGATACATACTAATGAATTCAAGTTACAAAGACTATTTAGTGGATTCTGGTATCAACATCCAGACATTCTATACTACGGCATCAGTGACAATCCTTAATTGAAATGGTTAGGTGAAGAGTCTCTGTACTCTATTTTGGGGAGGTGTAGGGGGCTCCAGAAAGACCTTGATCTATAGAGACTCTAGACTTCACCAAAATAGATACTTTATTCTTCACAGCCATTATTCCTGTATCAGATAATTGTTAGAATTTCCTTATGGACAGGTTTATAGAAGCAGAACTTTATTTATCCTCTCCAGAAAGGACTATGACTATGTTTCAGCTCTGGCTTTCTGACCTCAGTCTTTTATTATGAGCAATCTTTGTTACAATGGATGTATTTTCTCTGTACAGTTATAGGAAGGAAGGATCTTTTCTTTCTTGTAGTTTTTGGAGAGAAGGATTTTTTTCTTTTTGTTTGAAATGAAAATAAGCTTCCTCATTTTTACATCTTTCCTGTGCAACATCATTAAACATCCTCCAGAAATGGCCAAAACAGATGAATCATTTTATCATCACTTACAGTCATAGCATACTTAGAACTCAGGAAAGCTTCTCGCTCAGTGTAACACATTCCAAGGTGGATGCCTGCAGTCTTTTCTGGAAGACTCCTGGTAAGAAAATGTAGAGGCCAATGGCAGGCTACCCCCCAAGCTAGGCGACTTTATTATGAAGATTATTCTGAGCTGAAGACAATAGAGACCCTACAGACTTAATGAGGTTTTGGGGTGATGGAAGGGGGTCCAGAGACAACGACCAAGAAAGAATTCTTGAAGACATCTCTGGTGCAAAAAGGTGATTTTATTAAAGTATGGGGAAAGGACACCTGGGCAAAAAGAGCTGCACTGGGATTGTGAAGAGTTATATACTATGGAGTTGGGGGAGGTTAAAAAAAAAAAAAAAGGAGGCCTCCAAAAGGACTTTGATATGCTAAAGAGGACTCCTAAAATACTTGAGCCCTTGTTATTGTCAAGCTAAGGTTGTTTTCTCTCTAGTAAGGCATTAACATTAAGACAGTAGGGAGTTCCAAGAGAAACATTTTATCCTGCCTTCCTCTTATCTGTCAATGGGCTGCAGGTTATAGAGAAATTTAATTTTACCTGCCATTTCCTTCTTAGTTTCGTTCCCCTTATCACTGTGGAGGTGTGATGCTGGGGCTCCAGGAACTGAAGTCTACAGGTTTCTGGAGATGAGGCTATTGATAAGATTCCCTTTTTCTTGTAATTTACTAAGATATTTGTAAACTGATGGAGACCCATGTCCTGTATAACTGTGATCTGTATCAGTTGGCCATTTGTTTTCTTTCCTTTCCTTTGTCCTTGTGCAGCCAGGAATATCTGAGGAATATCACACATATCCCACCTGGGGTGGGTGGAGGGGTGTGTGTGCTAGCTTGTATTTTGCTCTCAGCCTACCTTATGCTCCCTCATCAGTCTCAAGAGAAACTTTTGCCTCTCCCTTAACTACAGAGAAGAATCTAAATTGAGGGTCTTTCCCAGAATAGGGGTTATTAGCAGAGATAAATTTCACCCAGTGACCCATTGGTATGTTAGGGCACACATGGAATTACCAAGAATCTGCCCTTCTTCTTGCCCTGTATACTGCATTTCATTCCTCTGAAGTCCCAGACCCCTAACGCCTTCTCTTCCGTTCAGGATGACTATACACTTCATATTGCCTGTCTTAGGAATTTCCATGTCTGTGTGGATTCCTGTTACATACACTATTAAATGTGATTTTCTCCCGTTAATCTGTCTCAGGTCAATTTGATTCTTAGTCCAACTAGAAAGAACTTGAAAGGGACAGGACATTCTTGCTCCCAAATAGAACAAATCTAGAGAGCATGAGGAAGGTCTTCTCATTTTTTTGATTACTCTCAAAATGTTGGTATATTTTTACATTATTTTAAGCCTGAATCTATTTCTCTAACTGGAACTTCCATCTCTTGATTCAAATTTATTTATTTATTTCAAATCTGGAGCACGATGTGAAAGCGTTTTAGCCATTAGAGTTACCATACTCTCTTCCCTCTTCTTGCCCTCTGATTTATACACTTTCTATTGTTTGAAGAATAAATGGATTAGTCCATTTTTTTCTATTTAGGTGGTAATTTTTTGTACTAAAGAAAAGAACAAAACACAGTTTGTTTAAACAAAAAAAAAAAGGGGGGGGGAGAATTCTTAGAAAATTACACGGATATATCAAAGACTACATGAGAAGGGCAGACATGTTCCTTGAAGATTTTAACAGGGAATAAAAGCCACCAGAAATAGAGGCATTTGTGCTTTATTGTGTCTTCTTACTATCAGGATTTCTTTCACCTCTGCTTTTCTCAGTGGATCAGATTCAATCACCACTCTCTCTGAAGAGAGATTTCTCTGGTCCTCTTGCTCCAGCAAAACATCCTCTCAGACCAGCATGATTGACTCAGACTCAGTTTTACATCACTTTTTGTGTTGTGTTGAACTGACCAACAAATAATTTAGACTTTGTGTCCTAATACCAAATTCCCAGAGGAAGCATATAATTAGCTTAGCTTAGACTATGGATTGATATCTACTGATTTGGTCAACTATCTTGACAGGAGGAATTCACCTATGGATTGAAGGTGGGAGTGAGTGTTTTCACAAAAGGAGAGTGTAGAATGAACAAAAATTTGACAATATTTTTCCCTCTTATAATGATCTATAGCTGTAATATGGTATTTCAGATATGAACTGAATACACTAGAGTATGTTGAAAGGCCATGATTTCTCCATCCCCACACACATTGTAGCTCACTTAATGAAGCATTAGATTGTATTACAGCAGTAATTTTGGAATTTTAATAACTTAATTATCAAAGAGACCAATGATTGCAAAGCTTCTGGAAGCTTTTTCTTTGATATTTATTACTTGATTAAAGAATGGCATTAATATATATTTGAATAGTTGCAGTTCAATGCTATGAATAAGTGCTACTTGTAGTACCTTTCAAACAAATCATTAGCCACATGTGTTACTATTGAGACTAGTTACGTTATAGTATTCCTTTTGTCATGCGACTTGAATCCTGAGTCAAGAAATCTTGCAGATCATCAATGCATCTTACCCAATTCTACTAACCAATTATGTTGATCATAGATTTAAAGTATACAAGTTTTCTTAAGAAGATCGTTAAAATGGTATATAAAATCAAGCAATTAAATTAATGAGTTATTAGTCCATCCTTTATAATAAATCATGATGATTTATGACTTGAAATACATGTGATAACTTTAACAAAGCATTAGCAATTTTCTTTAATATAGTCTCAGCAATTTACCATATTCTCAGAAAATTTGGTAAATTTTATTTACCAAATTCTCAGAGAGTATTGAGGTAGCAAACTTAGCCATGAAAGCATCTTGCATAGGCCAAACTTTTAAATACACTGCTTTTTATTCTTGAACCACCGGTTCTAATAAAAACATACATATTCTTTTACAACATAGAATGTTCTTCAATCCTATTTTTTTTTCCATTTACTCCCCAGATAGATGTATTTACTGCACTATTTGTATCACTGGCTTAGTACTGCTTCAAGTGAATGAATGAATGAATAATAAAATTACTTATTTAGTTTACAGCGTGAAAGGCACTTTGTTAGGCAGGGATGCTGAATGTTCAATCCTAGAAATCTTACAGTTACTGAATTATTGGTAAATTCATTAGAAGTGTGGCAAAAGCCTGAGAAATTAACAATGACAAAAAGAAGTCATGCAGTTGAAATTCTAGTTCATCCTTGCTTTCAGCATTTTAACTGTCAAGAATCCTGGTGGTGTCTTTGCTCTCCTTTTTCATATGAAGACAACAGGAATACAATGAACTTTTTGCCCGGTATTAGTGAAGTTCTTTGAATATTCAAGATACGTATATTTGAAATATAGTTTATAGGTTGGAATTAGTCACTTGCTTCCAAGAACAAAGTATGAAAAGAGAAAATAGTAACTTCATAGTGGAGAAAATGAGCAGACACTACCTCAACCAAGTGACCAAGTTTAACATCATCAGTGATGTCTTGTATCGCCTAACATGATGTGAGGAGAACACTTCATCTCTTTCCCAAAACTCATACAGCCCAGTCAAATCATGCAACAGACACCAGACAATTCCAAATTGATGCACATTCTATGAACTTGAGTCCTTAAACTGTCAAACTTATAAAGCAAGGAAACTTGCTGGACTCTTCAAAACTGTTAAGGTCGTGAAAAACAAGGACAGTCTGAGAAAGTGTCACTAATCAGAGGACAATGAAGAGACATGACAACTAAGTGCGATTTGATATCTTGGATTGAATCCTGGAACACAGAAAAGATGTTGGTGGAAAAACTGTTGAAATCAAAATTATGTCTTCAGTTAATACTCATGTACTAGTATTTGTTTCTTAATCTGAATAAATGTTTCATGGTTACGTAAGTTGGGAACAAGAGGAGGAACTAACTGAAGCATACACAGGATCTCTCCATACGATCTTCGTAAATTTTCTATGAAGTTAAAATTATCCCCCAAGAATTAATTTTAAAATTTATGATTTAAATAAACGAGGTTTTACCCATGAGAGCTACTCAAAAGTCTCCATTTTTCAATTTTACCATTTTGTACTTTATCATTTTTCTATTTTGTTTTACCTTTGAAGGAAGTAAATGTGTGGATGTTTGACAATTCTTGAAAGCATTTTGCTCCTCAGTTTTTATATGGTTATAAGAACAAAAAAAAAAATGATGGCTTTAGAAAAGGTCTGTCATGCAGTCCTTTACAAGCCTGGAGCAGTAACTAATCTGCTAATAATATTTAGGATAGTTTTAAGTGTATGTGATAATACACATTATAAAAAGAGCTATAACTGTTCAGTGTTCTTGGAAGCGTTTTAGACAAACAGTACAAAGTATCTTCAAACACCCTATCATTATTTTTCTTTTGCTAAATTTATTTCAAATATTGCACTCAGTAATGTTCCTGAAGGCAGAGTATTGACAGTTCCCACTCATGGAGGCCTTGCCCTTGCCAGAGCGCTGACAGACTATTTTCCCCACAGAATCCATTTCAATGTTATTTCAAATATAAACATTTTTGGGTAATATTCCAATTGTTCTTCTTTGTACAAAAGGTTAAGGTAAGTGGTTAAATCCCCTACATTAAACTGAGATGAATGAGCAGGGTTGGTATCTTTGGTGTTTATTAATTTTAAATGCAAATTGTCATGTCTTGCTTTTAAGAACTTTTTGCTGCATTATCCAAGGTTTCTGTCCAGCTTTTGTGAATAGCAAATATCACAGAATGTGGGTAGAAGGAACAAAGAAGTTTGATGTGCACATGTAATAACAGAAACTTCTCTAAAAACAGCCTATCATCAAAGGATATCCAAATTTGAGTCTTTCAATAGAAAATTCAGGGCTCCAAGTTACAGATATCTTCTTTATCATCAATAAAACTTACTCTGGATTTTACTGAGAGTCTAGTCAATGCAAAGAGGCATGCAAAAAGGAAATAAAAGGCAGAATAAAAAACTGTCTCTACTGACAGCTGATATGATTGCCTATGTAGATAATTCCAATAAGCCTACCAAAGCAAAAAAGCTATTAGGATTAATTAGGGGTTTTAACAAGGTAGTAAAATGTAAAGTCAATGTACAAAATCAACTGTATTTTTATATACCAGCAATGAACAACTAGAAATTGAAACTTTAAAAAATGCTTTTTATAATAGTACAGAGAAATGTGAAAACTTACATATTAATCTAATAAATTCTTAGTAAAACAAGTGTACTGGTCATTGCAAGACACTTAAGAAAGCAAAGGTAACCTAAATATGTGATATATACTGTATTCATATATAGAAGACCCAATAGTGCTATTTCTCCCAAAACTGATATAATGCAATCACAACAACAAAAAAAAACCCTGGCAAAAAAAATTTTTTTGCAGAAGTTGGGAATTAGATACTAAAATTTGTATGGAAAAAACAGACTATCTAGAATAGCTGAAACAATTTTGGTAAGAAGCAAAGGTAGAGGAACAACAACTATCAACATTTACCCTCAAGTTATAGCAATCAAGACATTGTGTATTGGCAAAAGGATTAACACAAAGATAAATGGAACAGGAAAATAAGTCCAAAATAAACCTCACATGTATGCAGTCAACTGATTTTGACAAAGATCAATTTTTGACCAAGAAAATTCAATGGATAAAAATAGTTTTTAACACAGAGTGCTGGACAATGGAAATTCATATGCAAAAACCTTTAAACATCTATCCATGGACCACAGACTTAAATTTAAAATTGAACTATATAACCCCTAGAGAAAATAAAGGAAAAAATGATTTCTTAGATGTGATACCAAAAGCACAATCCATAAAAGAAAAGGCATGGTAGACAAAATGGACTTCAAAGAAATGTGAAATCTTCTTTTTGCAAGACAGTGTTCAAAAAGAGAATACACAAGCCACGAAATCTGAGAAAATATCTGCAAAGCCTGCATTAAAAAAAAAGTACATATATATCCAGAAGATACAAAGAATTCTCAAAACTTCTTAATAAGAAAACAAATAATTCAATTAGTAAGTGGACAAGAGATGTGAAAAAGCAAAAAGATACACGAATGGGAAATAATCACTAGAAAAGATAATGTACTATGCTAAACATTAAAATCGGTATTAAACTTAAAATCAGTAAGATGTCACCAACCACATACTGGAATGACTGTAATAAAATTATAAAAATTAACACCTGATGATACCAAGTGCTGGCGAGGCTGTTGTGCAAGTAGAATTTTTTTTTTAAACATTTATTCAGTTTTGAGAGACAGAGTGGGGGAGGGACAGAGACATAAAGAGACACAGAATTCCAAGCAGGCTCCAGACTCTGAGCTGTCAGCATATAGCCGGACACAGGGCTCAAACCCACAAATCCTGAGATCATGACCTGAGCCAAAGTCAGACGCTTAACCAACTCAGCTACCCAGGTGCCTCGCAAACAGAATTTTCTAACTGAACAACTGGAATTCTCAAACACTACTGATGGGAATGCAAAATGGAAAGTATCTTGATATTTGTTATAGAACTGAACATCCCATTCACAGAAGCCATCAATCTTACTCCTAGGGATTTATCCAAGTGCAATAAAACTATATGTGTGGATGCTTATAACAGCTTTATTCATAATTACCAGAAGTCGGAAATAATTCAGATTTCCTTAGGCTGGTAAACTAATAAACTAACAAAGGAATGCCATTAAAAAATAGGAAGATATAAACTACTAATACAGGAAAAAAGATGGATGAATTTGAAGTGTATTATGCTAAGAAAGAAGCCAGACTCAAAGGGCCAAATACTGTATAATTCCAATTACATGGCACTCTTGAGTGAGCAAAACTATAGGAAGAGAAAACTGATCAACAGTTATTAGGCCTCGTGGATCAAAGGAGGGTTTATTTTAAAAAGGCACTGCCCTTTTAATCTAAAGAGCAGATGATATAGTTAAGATGTGATAGCACTTTAAGCAGTAAGTAACAGTAGTTCAATATTAAACATTTGGCCTTATAATAGAATTATTAAATCAACATTATGGAGGCCATGTAACCAATATGCTTTATGCTGATCATTTCCTATCTAATGTTTTCAATTCCTATGTCATATTTCAAAAAGGATATCTGAAAAAAGACATAGAAGCAGTTGTCCAAAATTAAGTGTTTGATAACCATGTCGTATTTTGAATATCTGAAAAAAAGTTTTAACTTAAAATAATTATTTTTTAAAAGGGAGAGAAGAAAATACAAGTGCCACAAAAAAGCACCAGTCTGTACACTTTTTTTCCCCAGAGAACCTAGACATGATGTTGAAGCTATAATGAGGCATGCTTAGGTACCAAATAAAGACAGCCAACAACTAAAGGACTTCACATGAAGTAGCAACATAATTATACCTGAATACCTTTGGTCAAAAATTGGGTAACCATATGTTAGAATGCTTTGAAAGAGATTATTTTATTGATGAGCAATTTAACTAATTATAGGGGCTATGCTAGTGGTCATGACTATTCATGCAGTAACTATCAATGTACTGAACATTAATACTAAGGCATTGTGCACTAGGGACAGTCTAGTGCATTCAGCCTTCCTCATAAAAATTTTCTATGCCTAATGGAGGAGAGTAACATGATATTGTGATTTACAATAAGGAATGTGTATTTGGTCATTGCCCATGGTTTCTGGCTCAGGGCTCCCAAAACTCTTGGAATTTCCTAAGTGATAAGAGCAGGAAAGTTGTCTTTTGTTTTCTTTTCTTTTTTTTTTTTTTTTAACGTTTATTCATCTTTGGGACAGAGAGAGACAGAGCATGAACGGGGGAGGGGCAGAGAGAGAGGGAGACACAGAATTGGAAGCAGGCTCCAGGCTCTGAGCCATCAGCCCAGAGCCCGACGCGGGGCTCGAACCCACGGACCGCGAGATCGTGACCTGAGCTGAAGTCGGCCGCTTAACCGACTGAGCCACCCAGGCGCCCCTGTCTTTTGTTTTCTTAATGATATATTTGGACTGAACCTAAGGATGGATGCTGGTTGCCAATGCAGCCAAATGTGTGATTAAAGGATTAGAACTTCTAGCCCAACCCTTCTTCCCAGCAACTCTGAGGAAGGAAGAAGGGCTGGAGATAGCATCAAACACCAGTGGCAAATGAATTAATCAATCCTGCCTATATAATGAAGCCTCCATAAAAATCTAAAAGACCTGAGTTCAGAAGCTTCCAGGTTGGTGAACATGTGGAGGATCAGGAGAGGGCAATCAAGCTCCATGCCCCTTCCCACTCACCTTGTCCTATGCATCTCTTCCATCTGGCTGTTCCTGAATTACATCCCTTTACAATAAACTGGTAATCTAGTAAGTAAAATGCTTCTCTAACTTCTGTGAGCTGCTTTGGCAAATTAATTGAACCCAAGGAGGGGGTCATGGGAATCTGAGCCGAATGGTCAGAAGCACAGGTGACAAACTGGGCTTGCAACAGGCATCTAAAGTGAGGCGGGATAGTCTTGTGGGATTGAGCCTGCATTCTGTGGCTTCTGATGATATCTCCAGGTAGATAGTGTCAGAATTGAGTTGAACTTTGGGACACTTAGCTGGTGTCCAGAGAATTGCCTGGTAGTGTGTGTGGGGAACAACCCCCCCCAACACACACACTAAAATTGGATCTAGAACCTAATTTAGAGACATACACAAATGATTATAGTGCAGTAACCGCATGTAAATTTATCCAAAGAATATTGAGAATACTAAGGAAAATGAAATTGACTAACATTCCCAGCCCTCTTAATTCAGGTTAAGAGACTGTTTCCACACAGAGAAGAAATGTCAGCTAAGAGTAAAACGATTGGTTTTACAGGAGAGAGAACAGCTTGTACTTTCATATAGCCATGGGAAAGAGATGGCCATGTTCATAAACCACAAGTAATATATTTCAGCTTCAATAGTGGTTTACAAACCTGGCAGAATATTGAGACTTTGAAAGCATATGAACACATGGTAAATATTAAGGGATTTATTTTTAAATCCTCAATTCTTTAAATTTGTTTTCATAAAACTGACGTACTTAAGAAATCACCTTTTTTTTTTAAGACCTTATGGAGGATGGAGAATCGGAACATTAGGGCCTGTGTTGGGATGTTTTACATTTCAATGTACTGTCCACTGGGCCAGAGGGAATAATGCCAATTATCCTATAAAAAACCTTGCTGCTTCTCATATTGGGCTTTCTAAAAACATATCACTCTCAAGGGAAAGAATTAGTAAAAAATATGGAAGCCAACAGGACATTATTTTCTACTGGTGACAAACTCATGGCAAGGTTCTGTGTCTTGCCCATCTATCTTACAATGAGATTTTTCCAAGACTTATATGAAGCAGGGAGTGAAAAGTGTCTGAGAAAGTTTTCTCCTACATCCTCATTAAAAAAAGTGCATGGGGAGAACTCTCATACATCAGTGTCTTACATGTTTTGCATAATATTAAGCATGAAGAAATTTAATAATCCTACTTTTATTTCTGACAGATGAATGTTACATTTTCAAATAAAAGAAAACTTATAAAAGAAGCTAGTTAATGCTTGAAATATTCGTGAACATTTATTCAGACTCATTTAAGATATGGTTCCATTAAAGTTTGCCATGAGATTTATTGGAAGCTATAAATCCATTCTCATTTTTCATTCAAATGAAAGTTTCCTACTCATTGTTACTTGTCAAACACTTCTCTGCTTCTTTAGTCATTTGAACCAAATGCATATTAAATATAGATTAGCTTACTCTGAATGTTTTGCATTCTACTTTAAATAACACATATATTAAGTCATTAACAAGGTTATGAAGCCCTTAGGTACTAGTGGGTCAATGCCTTCTTTTTGGCTGCTAACTTCAACAAATTAGACTAAATTTCATTTTGTAAAATGGAATAATAATATTTGTTCATATACTCATAGGACAAAAATGCTCCCAGAATCCAATTTAAGACATAATGTCCTTAACTTTAGAAAATAGTTTTATTTCATTATGATTAATTCCTCCATCTTGCATGTTGACATAGTGTTTTAATTCTGTTAAACCAGGTTTATAAGTGTGATGATTATCAACCATGAAATAGTATTTAAAATATAACTAAGGGTAATAATCTTTAAGTGTTCATATTGCTGGCCTGTGTGGCATGCCTTCATAAGGTCCTTCTAGATAATCTAAAGCAAATATAAAATTTGGCCTGAATGTACAGCTCTTTGTTCATGAAGAGGAAAAAAAAGTCTTCCAGTAGGTACAAGTTATTTTTCCCCAGGGGCATACCATCAACAATGTGCCTTCCAATGAAAGAACAACAAATAAAATTATCATTGAATAAGTCTTGGTAAAATTGTTTTTGGATAATTTCCAAGAAACTGAAAACCAAATGACTGTAATGACAAAAATAATAGCTATTTTTCAGGTCAGGTGATTTTGATTTTGTGCATTCAACAAAACTGAAGGCAGTCTAATCAAACAGTCAAATATTTTAAGTAATATTTTATGATAGAAAACAATGTGGTTATTGTCCTGTAACTCAGGAGTTCAAATAATGAGTGACTTCGAACTAATAAAATTTCTTCCATCCCATCCAGTTATCTGTGAGAATGAAGCTTCTCAGATTTTATATCTATGTAAAGAAAAGCAATGCCATCTATATATTTAAGGAATGGGTTTCTAATAAGTTGTTAATTTTTAAGTTGGATACTTACTATTAAAATGACCAATATATGCTGTTTTGATGGAATATTTACTATTAATACTTGTATCATTAGTTCAATCCAGAAAAAATATTTTAACACTAAAATCCATTGGTCACAGGAAACTCAAATCAATTTCAGTGTTTAAATATATTTTTGTTGGAGAACCTCAGAAAACAGATGCAGTCATCTGGCCACGTGGAGGGGGAGAGCAGAAGAGATATTTAAGAACAAGAGGACTGAGAAAGGGAAAAGAAGGAAAAGAGCCATAAAATTTAATTTGACAGAAGCCAGAGAGGTAGGAGACAAGTTCAAGTGGGGGCTTAGGATTCAGACATTTTAAGAAGGAAAAAAGCAAAAAGCAAACAAAAAAATTCCCACTATCATCAAATACTGCTGTGAGTAAAGTAAGATAAGAACTAAGTCGTATCTACTGGATGTAGTAATAAAGTTGGTCACTAGTGATTTTTTAGTGCATTACAAGCGTATCTCAAATAGCTAAGAAACTTAAAAGATATTATCTATAGGTGGGGAAAAAATTATACTCTAGCATTGGTGCCCCCAAACACAAACAATCTTGTCCAATAGATTAATAGAGTTTATTTCTACATGAGATTTACATGATTATTTCTGTGTAGTCTCTGCAGCTTCTAAAATAAAAAAATATTGTTTTAGCCCAAAGGAATCTACCCAATGTATTTTCTTTTTCTATGAATGTTTTTGTATTAAGCCATGGCTAGAAGTCTTAATTCTTGTCTTTCCTAATAATGGTTTATATTTAGCTCACCCATTGCCCTTGACTAATTTCAATAGGACTCACATCAGAGAAAAATAAAAGGCATGTGCTGAGCATTAAGGAAGTAGTGGAATTCATTATTTTTAATACTTTCTGGCAAACAAACACTTATCAGTGCATTATTTAAAGGTATAGTCTCAAAAGAGCGCGGAACTAAAAAGAATAAACAGAAAAACTATTGATTTTCCAGTAACATGAAGCTGGAAATACCTTAAATTTTAGTAATGAATGTTTCAAACAATATACTTTAGAAACAGACTTTGACAAAGACTCTAGAAAGTGGCTTATTTCCTATTTGCCAGTTTGTACAAAATGTACACTACTTATCAACATGATAAACTTTATTTTCAAACTGAAGAAATTTACTAGTGTATATCAACATTTCTCAAGACCTACATTTCTATAAACACTATGAAAACAAAAAAACAACAATTTCACTGGAAGACAGTAAAAAAAATTCCTTTGGAATTAACTGACAACCTAGAGGAGTAGACGTTCCTCCCAAAAAAGAGACAAATTTTCCAAGGCCTACAAAATCATTTTAATAAATACTTGACTTGAGGGGCACCTGCATGGTTCAGTCAGTTAAATATCTGATTTTGGCTCAGGTCATGATGTTGTCATTTGTTGGTTTGAGCCCTGCATTGGGCTCAGCTCAGAGCCTGGAGCCTGCTTCAGATTCTGTGTCTCCTCTCCCTCCCCTGCCCACGCTCTGTCTCTCACTCTCAAAAATAAATTTTAAAAAAAAATTTTAAATAAATATTTGACTTGAATGCTTTGAGGTTGAGCAGCACTCTCTAGGTTGATGAAGCTTCCCCTGTGCCCTATGTCTTTCCCTCCAGTCAATGCACTCCTTTACCAGCCTAACCCTGAAGGTTTAGAGTCTATATCCTTGAATTAGAACTCTATTCTGGCCATATTGAGCAAAATGTAGGACAAACACAGTGAGTTTTAATCCATATATTTAAAGAGGTGTGCTAAAATTTGTTTATTTGCTATCCTGGGCTTATATATTTGAGGCTAACAGTGATGTGATAAGAATTCAAACTATGTGATATAGATTTATAATGTGTTTAACAGAAACTAATTAATGCCTACTTCATCAAGGTTCCTTTTGTCCTTCCAGCACGAGACACTTGAGGGAGATGTCAGGGCCCATTGGCATATCAATAAAATAGTTTGATGTCTGCCCAGAGTTACTGACCTGTTGACACTGGGTAGAACTTCACCAGATGCCAACTAGGGCAGAATCTAGTTAATGACAGCATCAGTAACCTAGGTAGATTAGTTGCGTTTTAATACATTTTTCTTTAAAAAAATAGAATGATTTGAGATTTACAGAAAAATTGTGGAAGGTAGAGTTCCCATACAACACATACTCAGTTTCCTCTATTAATATCTCACATTAGTATGGTGAATTTGTTCACTTAACGAATCATTTTTGATATATTATTAACAACAATTCATTCTTTGCCTGGATTTTCTTAGCTTTCACCTAAGATTATTTTCCTGCTCTAGAATCCCATCCAGGACATTACTTTATGTTTAGTCACTCACTGTGTCTCCCTAGGCTCCTCTTGGTGTGACAGTTTCTCAGACTTTGTTTTTGATGACCTTGCCAGATATAAGGAGTACTGCTTGGATATTTTGTGGAATGTCTTTCAATGTGATTTATCTTAAATTTCCTCATGATTAGAACGAGGTTATTGGATTTGGGATGAAGACCACAGAAGTAAAGAGCCATTTCTGTCATGTCTATCAAGGGCATATACTGTCAGTATCATTTATCTGATGATGATGACCTTGACCACCTAAGATAGTATTTGTAAGGTTACTCTACTTGCAACTCTTTTTCTTCTCCTTTTTATACCACACTTCTTGGAAGGAAGTCTCCATGTGCAGCCAAGAGTTAAGGAGCGGAGAATTCTGTTTCACCTTTTTGAGGGTAGAGTATCTATGTAAGTTATTTGGAATTCTTCTTCAGGTGAGGTTTGTTTATTCTCCCCCACTGATTTATTTATTCAATTAGTTATTTATATCAGTATGGCCTCATGGATATGTATTTCATACTTCGTGTTATAATACACTACTACTTTGTCACTCAAACTGTTCTAGCTTTGGTCATAGGGAGCTCTTTCAGTTGATATGTGCATCACTTTTGCATACCTCCATCATTACAGATTTTTTTTCTTTCTTCTTCTTTCATTTTCTTTCTCTTTTTCTCTCTCTTTCTTTTTCTTTCTTTCTTCACTTCTTTCTTTTTCTTTCTTTCTTCACTTCTTTCTTTCTTTCTTTCTTTCTTTTCAATACTTCCTTAGTTTCTGTCACTATAAGTTGCCTCAGGAATATTTTGTATATTTCCTGTCCCAGGTAAAAATTTTAACAAATGATTCTTCAGGGTAGAGGGGAAGCCTTAATTTGTTGCACTTGCTAATTTCTGTGCTATAAATGCTATACTGTGGTCAGTTTCAAACTACCAGTATAAAGTTACTGAATGCACAGCTGGGAAGGAACATGCAGTAGTAGCACACCATTATACTGTGTTTTAACCATACAGCTGCAATGGACTTTGTGCATTTAACCTCAAGAGCATAGATACTATAGAATATACTAAAATGATCACAAACAGAGATCTTTTTAGTGTCTATTACATTTATATTTCATACAATTTAATTGTAAGCTTATAAAGTTAAATTTTTAATAATAGCTATGTTTAATAACAGTCTCACAAATTCGTGAAAATTTACAACTGGCTTTCACAAGTCGGCTATGGCATACAACTGAACCTGATCATAGGCAAATAGGTAGAATTTATCATAATTACCATGACTATGCAGAAAGAAAGAGGAGGATGAGAAATCTGTTTGAGACGTGCTTGTGCTATCAGAAACATGTGAGCATTTTATATGTGTTGTTTTATTTAATTTCACAAATAAACCCATGGGACCACAGAATCAAGGAAATGAGGAACCCCAGGGCAAAAGTAAGCCCCATGAAGTAAAAGATAATCGTCATCAGTTATGTTTTTTCTTTTAAAAAATTCCCTTTCATAATTTCTCCTTATGTCCCAAATTTATAATACATTAAAGCAGGGGAAATATATCTTCACTTTAATATTTTGAAAATTCATTAGTGCCACTTACACTTACATGTTTTTCTTTTACTTAAGCCATAGAGGGACAAATAATTGGTTACTGACTTTTACAGATTGAGGGAGGTGAGGGTTATGGAAAACATGCAAGTTGGCATAGAAAATAAACATGATGTAGTAATTATATTCAATGTAATTCAGTTAAAAGTAGTTACAACCATAATATATCATAATAATTAATTGCATTTAGGATACTTTGTGACATTAAAGCAGTCTTTGATAATTTAAAAATATAAAATTTCATGCATCATTTCATTAAAAGCTTTAGAGAAGTATGTTGGCACTGGCATTTGGATGGGGTTATTAATAAGTGCCCCATAATAAAACGATCAACTAAAGAGGGTGAAACTATCTGAAGTCTCTTTACTTTTAAAAGTATGTAAGATGTTTTTGCAATATTACTGGCATAAAAATTATCAAGCTGTTACTATCCACATAAAGCCTTCTCTGAAAACAAACTCCCTCATAATACATTACCCCTAATACAGACTATGCTGATTGTACATAAAGTCATTTCTGAAGCTAATGAAACAAATGTTGAAAAGCCCTGGGTATAACCCCCAATGATAATATTGCCTTATGCTGTGGGCTCCAATGCAACCAACTTGAAGATGCTTAAGTACATGGTAAGGTTTCATAGTCCTGTCCTCCAAGATGCCACCCTGGTTTTTAGCCTCAGTAATCAGCATTTATTTGGATAGATGATTTCCTATCTTCAGTAACAGATTTTATACTACTCATTGAAAGTTTCTTTATGAAAATTAATGGAATATTATTAAACATACTTGTGATTTAAGTGTTGTGATATGTGTGTGACACTAATCTGTAATAAGGTAATTTATCTTATACCAACAATCCCTTGAATAGTCGAATATGAAGAACTTTAGACTGGTCCTTCCAAGGTGGTAGTCACCAGCCAAAGCGGCAATAGGATGCATGAAATGTGGCTAGTGACACATGCTGAAATAATAGTATTTTGCATCTATCAGATTAAACTAAATATATTATTAAATTTATTTTGCCCATTTTTTTAATGTGGCTACTAAAACATTTTAAATGAGGCACATAGCATGCTTTCTATTTCTACCAGACAGTACCAGTAAGCTATGCCCACGCATACGCCAAAAAGGAGAAAGAGCCTTTCATTATCAAGAGCAAATGTCAACTATTAGAGGTGGGCTCCTGGAGAAGAGGGTGCTTTCCCTATGGAGAAAAACCATTTGGCTGAGGGTTGAGGGAAGGGACTTCAGCATTAAAGGAGTTGAGGTTTAAATTTTTATTCCACTTAAAAGTTTTGTGGCTCTGGACAAGTTATTTAATTGCTCACACTTGTGTCTGGTAAAAAAAAAAAAATGATGATATTACTTTTATGCTAGGAGTGCTCTGGGGAACAAATGAAATAACAGCTGTGCAAGCAACTAGGCTATTGGCTTGGTACACAGTAAGCACAAAATAAATGCTACTTATATTTTTGGCATTCTGATTACTATGATTATTGACATACATGAAGTATACACCTATAAGGATTAGACAGTGATAAATGATGATCAACACCTGAAATAAAAAAAATTTAAAATGTATAGCAAGCATGTTCTTTGAATATCAGCCATGCTCCAGGCACTGTGCTGAATACATTAAGGATTTATCAGTTAAAACTAAAAACAATAGTAAAATGATTTGTGATAGCAGTTTGGTGGAATAAAGTACAGGGATCTTTACTCATTAAGATATGTAAAAGGTACTTGTCTGTAGTCTGCAAAAGTTTAATTTACGTAGACTGTGACCAAACAGGAAATAAATGTTGTTTCACTAAAAGTTGTTAGAAGAGTTTCTTTTGACATTGATCAACTATTTGAATTTAGTAAATATTTAACATGTCAAATATTACCCATTTTTGTGATTTCAGTAAGTTGACTGGATGGACACTTCTCTATAAATACCTTATTATTTAAAAATCTTTAATGTAAAGATATTCTTATTTAAAAATCTTTAATTTAACCTATTGGGAAGAAATGTAGTTTTCTATTTATTTTATTCGGTGAGAGTGCTTGTAAAATTAGGACATTAAAAACTGTAATTATTTTAACAATTATATTCTAATAAACTAAAAATTTAATATAAAGTTAATAAGACATGTGGAAGTCTAGCAAACCCATTGCTAACAGAATAAGAACTATGTATTTTATCATTTTAAGACTGATTTTGAAAAAGAGCAGTTCCTCTTCAACCGTCAAAGGGGTTTTATCTATGAGAAAGGAATATAATTTTCTTATAAATGGAAAAAGGGCCATTTCAGATCTTCTTGCAGACAACTAACATCACATTACTGGACAATTTTGCTTTCGTTGTGGCTAAAAGGTGAAGGGAGAAAATTGATCTGGGAAATGCCAATAGGGTCTTTCCAGCTTCTAAAGTTGTAAGCAAGTAGTAATCAATTCTCTCCTGATGGAAGGAAGATTAAAGGCTTTTAAAATAGCCCCCTTTTGTTTTTCTGCAAAACATGTACTTTAAGCACAGTTTTAAAGGCTTCTGGAAGGTAGGATTGCTCCAAAATTCTAAGATGATTTATTTCAAATCAAATGAACCAGAATGGAAAAAGAAGATTTTTCTCATGACTACTGTGATCAGTGACTCCTAATATTAAAAATTAGTGAGAAATAGGGGCACCTGGGTGGTTCAGTCCGTTGAGCATCCAACTCTTGGTTTCAGCTCAGGTCATGAACCCATGTCATGGGATCAAGCCCTACATCAGGCTCTGTGCCGAGCATGTAGCCTGGTTAAGATAGTCTTGCTCTCTCGCTCTCTCTCCCTGCGCCCCTCCTCCCTGCTCACACTCTCTCCCTCTCTAAAATAAAAAATATATATATTGAGAAATCTACTTGACTTGATCCCGTGTTTAGTATTTCTTTAAATCAGAAGCAACTATTATAATCCTTATAAATGAATTGTTGAGAAACACTGAATGTTCATGAGTCTCCTCTTTTTTCAAAGAATTTTTAAAGTTCATACATCTTTAAGGTTAATATAAACACTTACGATATGGGGCAAAACCTCTTAAGTATTTTACATCTATTATTACATTTACTGCTCAATTCAACCAGGAAGTAGGTGCCACTGTTGTATTCAATTTTACAGTGAGAAAGTTGGGATCTAAAGAGGTACAGTAATGAGTACAGGGGTTAGAGCTGGCAGATGTGGCCTGTAAATGAAATAGCCAAATTCCAGAACCCAACATGAGCAATTAGAAACCATACTAGAAATTAGCTTCACAGATTCCCAAAGTCCTGCCCAAGAAAGTCAAATCAAGAGATCTGAAGAGGGGTCCAGCAATCTTCCTCTTTTACAGGTATAATAAATACTGTGTTGGTTTGGTTTTCTCTTGTTTCCCCAGGGCTGCCTCCATCCAGTTTTGAGGCCCTGGCTAGAGGCCAATCACTTGCCCTTCCTGAGCAGCTTATTAAAATCTATACCAATCACTTCCCTTACTGGCATTCACACTCTGGGCCACTAAAAGCCCACGCTAATTGCCCCAGGGCCAAGTACCAGACACAGCCTCAATACTCTGCAGCCAATGAAATTACTCAGATTAGCTAATCCCCAGGAAGGACACAAAACCTAGCTAAACTCACTTCGTTTGTGACAGGCCAGTGTCCTTCTGCTGCTGCAGTTTACCCACGTGTGACCTGCCGTGGGCCGAGCCCGGCAGCCTTTCTGTTGGCTTCCATCTATTCAAGTGTCAGGGTGTTGGGTCTCACCATCAGAAGAATCTTACAAGTGACACAGTGAGCAAGATGGCACGGCCATAACCGCTGACTCTTTATTTATTTATTTATTTATTTATTTATTTATTTATTTATTTATTTTTTAACGTTTATTTATTTTTGAGACACAGAGAGACAGAGCATGAACAGGGGAGGGTCAGAGAGAGGGAGACACAGAATCTGAAACAGGCTCCAGGCTCTGAGCTGTCAACACAGAGCCCGACGCGGGGCTCGAACTCACGGACCATGAGATCATGACCTGAGCCGAAGTCGGACGCTCAACCAACCAAGCCACCCAGGCGCCCCAACCGCTGACTCTTAAATAGCTTCCTGGAGGTCTGTTCTTGGTTTACAATTTCATTCCAAAGCAACCCAAGAGCAGCCTGAGCAGGAACTGGAGCTTCACTTTAGCCTTGCTGCTTACATCTCTGTCTGCCTGTCATAAGAGGGCATTTGAAGCCTAAAATATGAGGTAAAAGAAAAAAAAAGGAGGAAAGAGTCCAATTTACTTTGGTAATAATAGAATTGGGGAGGATAAGGAAAGATGTAAGTCGCTACCTCTCTCTGTGGGAATACTCAATACAAGCAGGGCTAACTGGCTAAACCCCAGGGACTTTAAAACTAGGCCAGGTGAAGCCTTCTTAAGGCAATAGGAGGATGGGTCTCTTGAGCCTTCCTTTCCTGGGATCAGGACCTTTTATATGGGACCTAATTAATGACCAGGTCATTAACCTCACTTCTTTTGCATTGGACAACCCAATTTTTCCTGTTCCTAAATTTGAAAAAGTTAAGTGGTGCCTCACAGGGGATTACTGAAAACTTAATGCTGTGGTACCATCCATTAAGGCCTCAAACCCAATACCCAGTATTATTAAAATTACTAACCCTGTCAGGGTAGCTTCATGGCTCAGTTGGTTAAGCATCTGACTTCGGCTCAGAGCATGATCTCGCAGTTTGTGGGTTCGAGCCCCACATCAGGCTCTGTGCTGACAGTTCAGAGCCTGGAGCCTGTTTCAGATTCTGTGTCTCCCTCTCTCTCTGCCTTCTCCCACTAGCACTCTGTCTCTCTCTGTCTCAAAAATAAATAAACATTAAAAAAATTTAAAAAAATTACTAACCCTGTCTCATCAATAACCAGTAAATATGTTATAACAGATTTGGCTGATAAGTTCTGGTCAGTACTTTTTCACAACTTCTTAGTCACAGTTCACCTTCATCTGTGAAGGGGCACAATGTGTCAGCATTAGGCTATCATGGTGCCTCAGCAGCCATGTCATCACACACAGTCTTGACAGACAAGATCTTAAGTGCATACATCTTTCTCTATGAGCACAGGTATGGTATAACATTGATGATGCCTCCTCCAAGGTATATGGTTCACATACTCATTAAGGACATACAGGAGCACCATCTTTTAGTCCTTTTTGGCTCTGGAGACAACATATTTCTCATTCACAAATTTTACTTAATCCCACTGATGCTGCTACTTACGAGTCAGCCCACTTTAAATGGCGCCTGCTCCAGCAAAAGGCTCTGGAATCAGTGTAAATTAAAATCTATAAGCATTCCCATCAGTGCCTCACAGACTCCTACACTATAGAAGTTTAAGAAGTTCCTTCTCGGGGCGCCTGGGTGGCGCAGTCGGTTAAGCGTCCGACTTCAGCCAGGTCACGATCTCGCGGTCCGTGAGTTCGAGCCCCGCGTCAGGCTCTGGGCTGATGGCTCGGAGCCTGGAGCCTGTTTCCGATTCTGTGTCTCCCTCTCTCTCTGCCCCTCCCCTGTTCATGCTCTGTCTCTCTCTGTCCCAAAAATAAATAAAAAACGTTGAAAAAAAAAATTTAAAAAAAAAAAAAAAAAAAAAAAAGAAGTTCCTTCTCACGTTTCCTGGCATCTGGACCTAGAATCAGATATTTGATTAGCAGTGGTCCTTACTGCACTTGGAAACACGAGTGCACCATATTGCTGACCCATATTTATACATATGAAATCAAAGAAAAGTCATAAGGGGGCATTTAAAGCCTGAAATATGAGGTAAAAAAAAAGTGAGGAAATAGTCCAATTTACTTTGGTAATAATAGAATTTGGGAGAATAAGGAAAGATCTAAGTTTTTATTTTTTTAAGCATTACTCTATTTGAAGAGAGAATAAAGCTCAGAGAGAATAGGTACAAACACACTATAGGAAGGACTCTGATGTATTAAGAAATGATAAGGGCCTAAATTAAGAAAACAAAAGTGGGGCTAAAAAGTTTAGTAACAGTTCTGAGACAGACTCTAATCAACTGATAAGAGTGTTGACATTAAAGAATTATCTGTGGGGGCCCTGGGGTGGGTCAGCTGGTTAACCATCTGACTCTCGATTTCAGCTCAGGTCATGATCTCACAGTGCATGGGTTCGAGCTCCACATCAGGCTCCGCACTGACAGTGTGGAGCCTGCTTGGGATTCTCTGTCTCCCTCTTTCTCTGCCTCACCCCTGCTCTCTTGCTCACTCTCTCTCTCAAAGTAAATAAATAAACTTTTAAAAAAAAGAATTATCTGTGAAATATTAGATATTTAACATGAGACACAGCATAGCTGGTGACAACTGTCGATTACAGCAGAAGAGCTGACTCTTTTCTAACTTTCTTGAATTGTTTAAGCTCTAGGATTCTGTCCTGTCAAAACAGAGGGGGATGACTTCCTAAAATAACTACTAAGATGGGCTATTCTGTCAAACTTGGCCATGTGGAGGCCAAACAACATGTGATATATTTAGAAAAGAAAAAAAAGAGTGGTGATCTATATACCTTATTATGACTTCCCCGAGAAGAATTTATCTTAAGCCACTAGATTTATCAATTAGGAGGTCTTTGCTACCATGGTGAAATTAGTTTCAATATAACGTGCCTCTTTGGTGGCAGGTGGGGGTTGTTTATGCTAGGCATTTTGTAACGTATGTTGAGGAGACTGCCTTTGTTAATGGTTGACAGGGCAGGGGTGGGTAAGGGGATAAAGTGTGGGATAAAATGAGTATGTTATTTTTGTTTGATTGTTTGCTTAAGACTTATTTGGAAATGGAGAGGAAAAAGCCCTAAGAAAGGTAAGTACATTAAATATAGAGGAACACTGGCATATCTCAGGAGAAAGTATCTAATACATAGGATTTCTAATCTTTTTTTATCAAATTTTAATCTTCATCACAGAATCCTATCATAACTATATGCAAATAGGATAATATATAAAAGAAGTCAAAAACATTTTGGTGAATAATCATTTTGATTACTCTGAAGTGACTCAGATAACCAACAAAAGATTTCACTGACGTATGTAAGAATCACTAGAAAGAAAAAATTATTGAGTATTTTTAAAAAGTAAGTACAATGGTAAAAACTGAGTCATTGGCCCGAATTATTAACTAAAGGGACAGATTGATTGAACTTGGTGAAGCAAAATGAACTATTTTAAAATGCATTAATTCATTGCTGCTGATGAAAGAACTGAATTCATAAGGAAGGGCCATAAAGTATTTTTAGGAAATCAGTATTATCATTTAATCAGAAGAAAATAAAAGATGAATAGCATTTACACCTACATTGAAGGAAGAGGAAGAGAACTTTGCAAGATGAAGAAAGGAACCATTTAAACCAAGTTTGGGGGGCGCCTGGGTGGCTCAGTCCATTAGACATTTGACTTCAGCTCAGGTCATGATCTCCTGATTCGTAAGTTTGAGGCCCGTGACGGACTCTATGTAGACAGCTCAGAGCCTGGAGCCTGCTTCAGATTCTGTGTCCCCCCTCTCTCTCTGTTCCTCCCCCAATTGCACTCTCTGTGCCTGAAAAATAAACATTAAAAAAAAGTGTGGAAGTGAATATATCATATTGATAGAAAAGCAAAGCAATCAGCCACTGAGAGACTGAGTTTAATAAACAGAATTGGGTTAAGGTTGGGTTAGGGTTAGGTGGCTCAGTCGGCTGAACATCCAGCTTCAGCACAGTTCATGATCTTGCATCCATGAGTTTAACCCCCATGTCAGGCTCTTATTTATTTTTTTTTTTTTAAATTTTTTTTTAACGTTTATTTATTTTTGAGACAGAGACAGAGCATGAACAGGGGAGGAGCAGAGAGAGAGGGAGACACAGAATCCGAAACAGGCTCCAGGCTCTGAGCTGTTAGCACAGAGCCCGACGCGGGGCTCGAACTCACGGACCGTGAGATCATGACCTGAGCCGAAGTCAGACGCTAAACCGACCGAGCCACCCAGGCGCCCCTCTTATTTTTTTTTAATAAGCAGAATAGGATTAGATCAGTGGTTCTCAATCGGGGCCTATTTTGCCCCTAAGGGGACATTTGTCAATGTTTGGAGACATTTGTGGCTGTTAAAACTGGACAGTACTACAGGGGTAGAAGGTAGAGAGTAGAGAGGGTAGTAGGTAGAGTTTAAGTTTGCTACTAAAAATCCTATAATGCACAAGATAGCCTGCCACAACCAAGAATTATCCAAGGGTGACAAACCTAGAGCCCTAGAGCCAAGGGTGACAAACCATGGCCTAGATTAAATTAGAGTTTGGTTTCTTATAAAAGGAAGCAAAGAACCACTAAACTGTTTGATCGGCTGGTGACACAATGTAATCATGCTGAGTGCCTGGATTAAAAGTGAGGTGGAGGATGGTAAGTGAGGACATGGAAGTAGGGAGCAAGGAATGTCCCTGCAGGTATGAGGAAATGCTGAGGAAGTCTGGGCTGTTACCCTGGGCAATGAAAAGGAAGAGCTCAACCAAAGGGATATTCTGAAGAAAAAAAACATCTCATAGAATTTGAAAATAACTGGCTCAATTCTAGAGAGGGAAAGACAGTATTTCTTACTCTGAAAATTTGGAGAACGTTTTTGAAACCTGAGCCCATGTATAATTGATTTACCCCCAATTTTATCCTATCAACTAACAAGACTCTCACGTTCTTCAGTATTCCTAATCTAGTTCTTTTATTGTTACATCATTTTAAATGCTTGGATGAAGGTATTTTAAACTACTGCATTTCCTGGTTTCTTTTTTTTTTTAATTTCTGAATATGTAATATTTCTTACAAGGTTCTTAAAATAAAAATGCACAGAAAGTATACATCTCCCTCAACTTTGTTTTCCAGCTGATGGCTCCCATCAACCATCTCCTTTGAAGTTTCTTATACATCCTTATAGGGTTTTTTTCCTCCTTACTAACTCAACCAAAAGATTCCTGTGTTTTTAAATCAGTAACACTTTATCAATCCTAAGAAAGTTTTTATAAGTGGAGAATAACAATTACAAAACAAAAAAAAGCAACTTTCAACTATTTGAATACAAGTACAGAAAATAAAACAGGGAAGTCAGGATGGGACTTATGTAAACACTATTCTTACCTCTGTTTCTTGTTTTTTTTTTTTCTTTTTAAATATTTATTTATTCTTGACAGTGAGAGAGAGAGAGAGAGAGAGAGAGAGAGAGAGAGAGAGAGAGAAGGAGACACAAGCAAGGGAGAGACAGAGAGAGAGGGAGACACATAATCTGAAGCAGGCTCCAGGCTCCAACCTGACAGCACAGAACCCTATGCAGGGCTCATATTCCTGAGCTGTGAGATTATGACCTGAGCTGGAGTCGGACACTTAACCGACTGAGCTACCCAGGTGCCCCTCCTTACCCAGTTTCTATGTGCAAAGAAATGGATGTAAAGAGAAAATCACTGCTACAACTACAGAGTGAAACAGAAGTTTCTTTTGATAGGAAGCCTGAAACACTGAATATGTTTCCAACACAACTGAACTGCTGAATAACTGGCTCACAAAAAGCTGTCAGAGAGGATATGACAAGGCGAGCAGTCCAAAAGATCTGGTATCTGAGTTAGAAATCAAACTGATAATCCCCGGAGAACTCTGATCAAAGTCTCTACAAAGCTTGGGCTACAAAGTCAGACTGAAACCAACTGACAATAAACGATGAAAACTGTTTAACAAACCAAAAAGGTGTTGCTGTGTTAGGATTACATGTACATGAGTATTAAAGTAAAAATATGTTATTAACTAAAAAAGAGAAGAATTGTATATAAGAGTTATGACATGAAACAATTAGAAATGGAAGTACAAAGATTCTAAGATTTCTTCTTGACAAAGAGGAAATGGGAGATTTTAGTGTAAAGTTGTATATATACAAGATATGCATTTTAAATCATGACAAAAAGACTGTCTAAAACACTTCACTCATTCAACAAATATTTTTTCAGCTCGTCCTGGTGTTCGGACTGATACAGGTGGTGCGAATCCAGCAGGACATGAAGCAAAATTCCAGTGGTCATCATGCTGATATTGAATGGGGGAGAATGGAGACAGGAGGTGAGCAAATTAGATGAGAAAAAAATACAAAAATTCATTCCCTTGGAATTCCCTTAGAACTTGGGTAGATGGACAAGGAGAAGTATTCTCCAGTTCCTATTTTGTTTTCTTCTTTCTACAAGAAGAATCATATTCAAAGTAGAAAGGCTAGAGAACACATAGAAAGCAAAAAATAGGTCAGAAGACATGAAGACAGAAATTAGAATAGAAATTATAGAACAGAAATTAGAAATGAAATTCCCCCAAAATCCTATTTCAGAGTATTGGAAAGATGTGCAGATATAATCACAAATCATTACCCACTTTTTGAAGTTGTATAAAGCTAAAGGAAGCTCCAGAAAAACTGGTCAGACGTTTCTAAATTAGGGTAAAAAAATTGTTTCATTAAACTTTGGATCTCTGAGTTAATTATTGATCCCTATGAGAACTGTAGAACTAAATATTACATAGACTGGTTCTAAATCTTTTTGTAAAGGATGTGTTGATGGCTGAACTATCAATGGATTAACTGTGTCCAAGGTGTATAAATTAAAAGAAATATCTTGAAATAGTTTACCTTGATTTATCAAGGTATTTGCAAAAATTTCTCCTGAGACTTTGGTACAAAATAGAAAAATATGGCTTTTGGATGTGCTTAATGTTTCAACTGACTAAAGTGACATAACAGAACTAAGAAACAATTTAGTAGATGCATGTATAAAATTTGGCCTTAAAAAAAACCTTGGAAGAGGGTACCTGGGTGGCTCAGTCAGTTAAGCGTCTGACTCTTGATTTCAGCTCAGGTCATTGATCTCACAGTTGGTGAATTGAAGCCTCGCATCAGGCTCCATGCTGACATTGTGGAGCCTGCTTAGGATTCTCTTTCTCTCCCACTCTCTCTGCCCCTACCCTGTTTGTGCTCTCTCTCTCTCTCTCTCTCTCAGAATAAATAAATAAACTTAAAAAAAAACTTGGATATATGCATATGGAAATGAAACATAGTGATAACTCAAATCCAACATTTTTCTGCTATAATTAGGAAGAAATAACCAAACAGCATTCAATTCCTAAAGGATATACCTAACACCACTGATGAAGTCATCTTGCAAATAAAAACTGAACTGAATCCAGTTTTCTCATTTTTTAAATGAAAACTCATATAAAACATTTAAGGAAAATATTGTATTTCAGCTAGTTTTTGTGACAGCTAACATTTATAACTAATCAGTGGAGAACAGATAAGGAGGCTGAGTGGACAACCATTTAGGAAATTGCTCCTGGGAACATGCCCATTAGCCATCTGGAAAGCTTCAGAAACGGCTGGTCAGATAATTTGGAAAAGTTCACGTGTGGAAATGAAACTGGTGAGTATGTGTTTCAATAATTTGGTTTGCAATAGTGATTGTGATTAAGAATTGCCTTCACTCAACATTTTACCTCAGCTCACATTTTCTCTGGAGATTCCCCTGGGGCTCTTCATACCACACCACTAATGACCTCCAATGGTCAATTCCCTGTCCTCATCTTACCTGACCTACCAGTAGCATCTGCCCATTTGACCACACCCTCCTTCTGAATACACTTTCTTTATTTGACTTTTGGATATCACTCTTTGTTCTTCGTCTGTTTCATAGGACATTTCTTCTCAATATCCTTTATGGAGTTCCCTTTTCCTTCTAAATCTCCAAGTATTAGAAGTTTACCTGACACTCATCTTTTCTTCACTTACTCTTCATCAGCAAATCCTGAAAGCCAATGTCTTCCAAATACATCCCAGATCTGGCCAATTATCACCACTATGGCTATCACATTAGCCCATGTTTCCATTATCTGTCACCTGCACTACTGTAAATGGCTCCAAAATAGGTGTGTCAGCTGTCTCTGTTGTATTATAACAGCAGAATAGAACCGAGCACTGTTCAGCCAGAAGAATTCTTTAAAATATGTTCCATCATGTGACTCAGGGGCTTAAAACCCTTCAACTAACTTTACTTCTAAGATAAAATCCACAGTCCTGTCTCTAAGGCTGTGATTACCTTCCTGCCCTCATTTCAGGTCTCTCTTTGATGTCCTCTGGCCACCCCGACCTCCCTTCTATGCCCTAAATTCCCCATACATACCATGATCCCACCCATACCATACATTACTGGCTCTTTCAAAGAGAGTCCTATCTCAAATAACACCCACTATCATTTCTTTTCAATTACCTCATTCTATTCTTCATATCACTTAGAAATAATCGAACTTCTAGCCTAAGTCTATGTGGTTAGGGTCTACTTCTCCTCATGAGAATGTAAGCTTTACGAACATAACATCTTTATCCCTTTCCTGCTATGGTGTACACCTAGCACAAGCAGGATGTCAGGCATGGAAGAGAAGCTCAATGGATATTTGTAGGATAAATGAAACAATAAGCCAATAGCAGAATCAAGTAATAATCCCACTATATTGTGCTCTGGTCAAAACTTATTCAGAATATGTTGTTTAGAATTTAGCACCACGTTTTAAGAACATTGGCAAGGTAACTCCAGAGGAGGCTGAAAATGGTATTAGGGGTTGAACTCTGTCCTCCTCCCAAATAAGATATGTTCAAGTCCTAGCCCCCAACCCTTGCCAGTGGATGTGATCATATTTGGAAACTGAGTTGTGGCAGATATAATTAGTTCACATGAGATCACACTAAAGTAGGATGGACCCCCTGCTCCAGTATGACTGGTGTCCTTATGAGAAGATAGCTTTTTGAAAACACACAATGCATGCAGGGAGAAGAGCACAAAGGCATGACAAAGGCAGAGATTAGCATTATGCAGCTATAAGCCAAGGAACACCGACATTTGCTAGCAAACCACCAGAAGCTAGGAAGAGGGAAGAAAATATTCCCCTACAAATTCTAGGGGGAGCAGTGCCCTGCTGACAGCTTGATTTTGGACTTCTAGCCTCTAGAACTGAGAGATAATAAAGTTATTTTGTTTTAAGCCACTCACTTTAGAGTACTTCGTTATGGCAGTCCTAGGAAATGAATACAGATGGTAAGTCTAAAAAATCACGTTTTTGAGGTAGACATCTTTTACCTTAAAAAAATGCTTGCATAAAAATATGATTTTAAGCAAATATTAACAAGCAACTTTAAATGCTCCTCTGTATACTGTTTGATTATCTTTGAAGGACATATCCTAGGTTATATATTAATTGGAGTAATGTCACTGTGTTGTAAAATATTGGGTATTTAGGGTTTACAGCCTGAGCAAGAGAAAGCCAGATATGTCTGGTCATATCTGGTGACTAGTCAGAGAGGATGTGCCAGATGCTTATGTAAATGGGAGCTGAGAATTCCGCTGGCAAAGAACTCAAGTGGTATACGTTGGTGAAGTTCAAACACTTCTGTGAAGTTCTGGCAAGCTATCCAAGTAGAACCAAAATATTCACTGTTTGGGGAGTACTGAAGAACTCCAAGGAAAAAAAAATCAAGAAAAAGCAACAAGGCATTCTGAGGGTCCATTAGTTAGGTTCAAGCAGAGAAGGAGAACTGCTGTGAACAATACAGAATGAGGGTTACTATGAGGATTGGATCTTACACAACTGTGGGAGCTGGTAAAGAAATCTATGAAAAGCGGCTGCTTCTTTGTCTGGTGGTGGGCCTGAATTTATTGTAGATCGGTGAGACCAGAAGAGGGGATGAAGTACGGTATGAGGTAGGGGAGAAGGAGGATAAGCTAGAGTCGAGAACCCATAGCAACAAACTGGAATCACAAGGTCAAAATTTTTTTTTTTTAAATTTTTTTTTCAACGTTTTTTATTTATTTTTGGGACAGAGAGAGACAGAGCATGAATGGGGGAGGGGCAGAGAGAGAGGGAGACACAGAATCGGAAACAGGCTCCAGGCTCCGAGCCATCAGCCCAGAGCCTGACGCGGGGCTCGAACTCACGGACCGCGAGATCGTGACCTAGCTGAAGTCGGACGCTTAACCGACTGCGCCACCCAGGCGCCCCCACAAGGTCAAAATTTAACCCATGTCTATCTCTCCCCACCATTGATCTCAACCACATGGGAGATCTTCAGAAGAAAAACATGCCCTGCATGACAGAGCTGCACATGTGTCTGTCCCAGCATTACAGAAGTTGGAGGAAATCTGGCAGGAGCTGGATACAAGGCCAGGAATTGAGACACTAGACCCTAAAAACGAGTCCCTCACCCATAATCTCACGAGATGCCAAAAACTTAGTAGATGGATAATGTTTTAATGTAATATTATAAAAGTTAAAATTTGTGCAAAAAAAATCTGTGATGGACAAAATACCAACATTTTAAATAAAGACAGTGAGTATCCAACACAGATTAGGGTAAGGCTAGTGAGGCCAAGTCATGCAGGGGCAGGCTTAGATCCTGGGTTTGAACAATTCTAAGTGCTAATAGCATACATTTTTGTCAATATAGCAGGATCCTTTTTCAAGAGAACCCAGACTCTGTCATTAGAAGGTCTCGGAGTGGATGAATCAGCCTAAGCTTGGGAGCAGCTGAAAACATTCAATTCAGACTTTTATTTACCAAATGAGAAACTGGATATTCAAAGCAAGTAATACTGTAAAAATTTGCCTCATATATTTCAGTTCTAGGGACAGCTTAATCAATCAGCCAACACCAACAATCTCTGAAGATCAAATCCATTCTACTTAATCCTCCTCTGGTGCCTGTTACAGTGCCCAACTTGTTGCTGGTAACTTCCAACTACCACTCAGCTTCCAGCACTATAGGATCCTATAATCTCCACTGAAATCATGCCTTACATTTGATAACAGCAGTACCCAATGTCATTTCTCACCTATCAACCAAAGCTATGACAGAGCCCTTCAAGGATGCTAATGTTAATTTCTCACAACTGTGGTTGAAGACACTGTTCTCCGAAGTTGTGTAAGTAACTTACACAATAAATCCATTTTAGAATTCTGATTTCCTTAAGCCATTAGATACCTTCCTCTATGGTATACCAAATAACTTCTGACAACTCAACTTTTTTCAGTGTGGGCCAACTCTGAGTCCAAGTTTCTTTCAGTTAACCAGTGAAGGAAATTGTCAGAGCCACTCTGAGCTGCCCAAGTTAACACACTGAATCCAGAATCTCTGCTTAGTGAAACCAAAGTTACAAATTCAGTTCAGTCCAACTTTTATATTTCTATAACCCTGATTGAGTATTTCTTGTGATTCATTCTCATATTTGTTCCCTAGATTTGTATCAATATGAAATGGCAAAATCTTGGAAGTATTGATGTGGTGTGAGACTCCTCAGAGGCTGTACTTTCTCCCTTGTCCCCCAGGGTCTTCTGGGACTTGAACCCTGTTACAGGTCTAGGAGGAATAGAGGTATTGTAGTTAAGTCCTTAGGAGGATCAGTAGTACCTTTGTAATGAAACCACCACCGGGGAAGGAAGTAAGGGAATCCTAACATGAAAGAGGAGGAAAAATTATGTCTATAGAGCAAAGAAATTTGGCAAAATGTAGTGGTGAAGGTCATCAGCTTTACTGATTGCTGCCCTATCCCAACAAAATAAGCCAGCAGATCATCAGCAATGTGTGCTAGCTATGGATGATGGTACCTAGTACCATACAATGACCTTAGGAGCTAAAGGGTAATCTACTTCCCCCTTCCAAATCTTAGAATTTCTCCTGTGGCCAACTCCTACTCAAAACCATAAGGGTTCTTGGAAAAGTAGTTTTAGCATGGCTAATTTTCTGTTTGTCTATATCTATAATTTTGTACATCAAATCACAGTACACTAAATCTCATACTTCTGTTTTCAGATGAAAAAGAAACATGTTTCTGCAAATACACTTGTAGGAAGGGTACATATGGTTCGAATACGAAAGAAATATATATATATAAAATTTACTTTATTTTTATATTAAGGCTCAAAATGTTTCATCACTTTCATATTAGCCTAAACCTTGGAGATACTTTAATTTTGGCTCTTTATAACAGACTCACTTTAATTATCATTAATCACCGGATAATAGAAATTGGTAGTGTTTCTAACCTTACCATCTCCTGAATACCACATAATAAAGGAAAAATAAAAGAAAATTACAGAAGGAATTCAATTTCACATGCTCCACTGTAGGCTACTGTCAAAGCTATTTTCTAATATATCAATCAGTGTTTCCTGAGAGAAGACAATAACCGGTAGGAACATCAGCATAGCATGTACGAAATGAGGGTAGGAGCACTGCCTGCGTTTAGAAAAACTGTATCAATTTCTACCTGTGTAAATAAAGTGGTTAGCATTTGCCAAAAATCACATGGTTCTTGACACTGCAAAGTCTAAAAAAAAGCATTTATAGAACTATCAAAGGCCAAGTTAGAATATAACTAAATTCTGAAGTTTAAATTAAGAAAAAAGGCTTGATATAAATCACTATGGTTAACTGAAAGAATCAGATCAGAAGTTTGAGAAAGTGAGTGGTGTGTTTTAGTGTGTTTTTCCATGAGAAACCATTTAATCATCCAGCTCCTTTTGACATGAGTCCTGCACTGAGTACCCACATATTCCCAAATGTTCCCTTTGACACAGGAAGTTGTATCCCATTCCTTGTGGGTAGTAGGCATCATAGATCCTATGACAGTGCTATCTACTGGATCCTCTGCCTCAACTTTGCACCCCTCCTGACAGCATAAGAAGGACAACCTTTCTCCATCTTCCCTTCCTGGTGTGTTTTCTTCAAGTGCTTGATATTTTCAAGCCGCTCTTTCATTATCTGAGGTTGCTACCACCCTTTCACCAGCACAGGGTCTTGATTACCTGCGAGGATACCTTTAATTAGACCCATCTAAGTTCACAGCATTCTTACACTTGCAAACAATTCTGTGCAGGTGCCTAAAACAGTTCATTGTTAAACTGTTAAATTCCTCTATCTACTATATATTGTGCTATAGTTAAACACATTATTTCATATCTTACAGCATACATATGAACTTTGGTATGCTTTAAGTTGTATTATCCTAAGTTGTGAATTAGTGGGATCTCACTGATTATCATTATACTTAATATTTTTCTATCTAAAACTTGAAATACAATGAAATCTACATGTATAATTTTACTTCCTCTTTTACTATATGCCATAAAAAATGTAATACTTGATAAATATAAAATATATATAACACACAGGTAAGTTACACATAGGTAAAATAAAAAGGACATCCATAATTCCACTAACCAATTTAAGTTCTAAGAACACGACTAGCACTTTGTATCTGTTTATTCCTCTCCTAGTTCATTTCATTCCTCCATTCCCTCAACAATATCCTACATTAATTAATCTCTTGCTTTTTCTCTATAAAGTTTTATCACACATATATGTATTCCAAAAAGACATGCTGCTTGGTTTTGTTTGTTCCTGAGATTTATTTCTGTATGTGGAATCTCTTTAAGGACTTGCTTGTTTAGTGCCAAAGTAAGTTTGTATGTAATTTCCCAGAGTCCTTCTTAATATAGTATTCCATTATGTACCTATACTGCAATGTATTTATCCATTCTCCTGCCAGTGGGCATTTGGGGATGTTTCTGGTTTGCTGCTAGTATAAATAGTGCTACATTCTTGTAAGGTTTAGTGGTTTCCCTTCTTTGTGGTGTATGCCTAGGAGCAGAATTGCTGGATTTTCAGTAATGCAAACAAAGACACAATAATCAAAAATGTTCTCCTGCAGTGGTTGTATCAATTAACTCTGCAGCAGTGGGTAGGAGTTTCCATTTATCGATATACTCTCCACCACTTGTTAGTCTCAATTTAGTAGATATTAGTTTGCAAATCCCAAATGTCAAATAAGGTTTAGCACAATTTTAGCATTTTTATTTATGATTCATCTGTCTACATTTATACAATTTTTCCTACACAATTATTTCTCTTACTGATTTTTAGCCCTTCCTTATATATTCTGGACACTAAGCTTTGTAAGTTTTAAGTTTTGAAAATAAGTTCTCCAAGTTTGTTACTTGCCTTTTGACTTTTTAATTCTGTTTTGATGAACATAATTTGTTAATTTTAATGCAATAAACTTAATTTACGTTTTTATGGTCTTGCCTATTTTAATGACAGATGTTATTAACTATATTCTTATAAGATGTTTAGGTATTTTCTTTTGCTTTTGTGTACTTAATCAGTTGAAACTGAATTCTGCGTTTTTTTCAATATCCGACCACACTCTTTCCACCTCATTCATTAAACAGTTATTCATTTCTCAGTGATAAGAGGATACCTCTACATACTTTCCATGTAAGACTAGGTCTTTTTTTAGTTTATCCATTCTATTCTCTTTCCAATTTATTCATACTTTTGTCCAGAACTGGTACACCGTATCTACTTTTGTTTTTCTGACTTGTCAGACCTTTATTCTGCTTGGTCAGGAGTCTCCTCTGACTACTTAGCATCAGCATTTTATGAATCATTAAAAATTTTAATGTTTTCCAAGCTGGAAACATTATATACAGTCTTGATTATTATAATTTGAGAGTTATGATAACTCATAGGGCAAGTTCTTATACTCTTCTCTTAAGAGGTCTTGTCCACTCTTTGGGCTTTGTGCTTCCATATAAATTTTAAAAGAGATTCCTTTCTTTTTCTTAGTTTATTTGAGGGAGGGAGGGGCAGAGAGAAAGGGAGAGAGAATCCCAAGAAGGCTCCACAATAACAACGCAGAGCCTGAGATGGGGCTCAAACTCACAAACCATGACATCATGATCTGTACCAAAGCCAAGAGTGGATGCTTAACTGACTGAGCCACTCAGGTGCCCCTAAATTTTAAAAGAGATTCTCAAGTTGCATATAAAAACTTCTGGCATTCTGAGAGAATCACCTTAAATGTAAAATTGGGAAGACTATTTATGATTTTGTTTTTCTTTCTATAAATATGGAATACATATCTATTTATTCAGAGCTTCTTTAATAACTTTCAATAATACTTATTTCCAGACAAGTCTTACTCATCTGGTTACTAATAGTTTTGTTTTAATATTATTAATTCCTATTATTAATGGTGTTTCTCCTAGTTATATTTCTAAATTCTAATTAGTTTCTACTCCTTGCTTTCTCTGATTTACAACCCATTCATTTTTACTGTGGTTGTTAATCTCCTCAAGCTTACTTGTATTATCTTAACTTTTCTGCTTGTCCTATATTTCTATGCTATTGCCTTTATTATTTCTTCTTACTGTTTTACCAATCCTGTATTTATTTTAGCTTTTATCCTTGAAGATCACCAAAAAATTCTAATATTGAACAATTAACCGTTCTTCAGAAAAATATATGACTTTTTTTAAAGTTTATTTATTTTGAGAGAAAGGGAAAGAGAGTGCTAGTGAGAGTGGGATAGGGGGAGAGAGAGACAGAGGCAGAGAGACAGAGGGACAGAGAGAGAAGGAGGGAGAGAATGAGAATCCCAAGTAGGCTCCACACTGTCAGTGTAGAGCCCAATGCAGGTCTTGAACTCACGAACCATGAGATCATGACCTGAGTCGAAAACCAAGAGTTGGTTGATTAACTAAATGAGCCACCCAGGCACCCTGAATATATGACTCTTAAAATACTTTAATAAAACACTATACACACACACACACACACACACACACACACACACACACACTCAGTTGGTTTAGGTTTACATACATCTTTCATTTCATTTCCCACCAATTCCTTTATATTTCAGGTTTTTCTCTCCCTTAAAAGCATATTGTCTCATTATGAGAATTTCCGCAGACAAGCAAGTCTACCATTCTGGCAAAAGCAAAGTATCATGTGATTAATCTTAAAAATATTCTCAAAGAATAAAGCTCATCTATCTGCTCTACCCAGGATGAACACTAAATTCAAATAGTTTTTTTCCTAAAGTTATAACTATTCATTCCTTAAGCAAATTCCAAATCTGGCAGAAATATTCACCCAGCTGGTATATGAGACAGTACTACAGCACTTTTAATTTTGTATACTATTTTATTTTATAGAAGTTCATGTCTCTATTTCATAGATCTTTCCAAAAGTTCTGATTTGTTCTCAAAAATAGTGCTCCATTCAATAATCAGGAAATAGGTGTTTGTTGTCTTATGGCATTACATCATTTATTTTATTTTTCAGAGATCTCTTGTGAACTGTGATCATAGTCTGAAATACTACACAAGCACAATGAAAAACTAACCCAACTTTCCTTTGAAATCACAAAAAATTCATCTATAAAATTGGGAGGCTAAGAACCAATAGAGTATACAAAAATTATGCTCAGCCAGCTGTATTAGAGATACTAAAATGACACAGGCATTTAGATAGACTGAATGCATTATTAGTGTGGCCTTTTCTGCCAGTTTGGTCATTTACTTATCAAAGGAAACCTCAAGGTCAGGATCTGCATTCTTCACTACCTACAGTGATGCACAAAACTTCTGTCAAGTATCTACCCAGCAAATAATTAGTTTCATTTCTAAAAGAACTCTGAGCATTCTTATGTACAGTGTTCAAAAAATACTTTTATTTGCCATACAGTGCTAGCCAAAAGTGTATTTCCACACTTCTCTTGAAGAACCACATTTTAATGAAAATTAGCCCAGAAATCTTGTAGATACTCTAGGTATTTGTGACAATAAAAAATATTTCTTAAAGGCTGGGTAAGCAAATGACACTAGGAGTTATCACTTAAGAGTCTGGTTTTAAATAAAACTCTAGCTAAGTTACTAAATTGCTACACACAGTACTGTGCAAAACAGTAAGTTTTACGCCAGTATATTCTAACATCAAGTTTTTACAATTCCTACAACTGCCTTTGTCTCTCCTCCTTTGGTCAGTGGCCCACTGAAAATCTGCTATTTTCAGATTTGGATTAAATAACACACTGCAGGGTATGGGACATCACTATTTGAGTCACCGCTCTAAGTCCAGATGATGCAGTTCAGAATCCTCAACCCTCTTGGGATAAATACTGAAAAATAATAGATGGGATAGAAGTTGCTAGTCAGATAAATGTCTCTCTCTCTCTCTCTCTCTCTCTCTCTCTCTCTCTCTCTCTTCTACAGTTTACTTCAAATTCAATTCTTTGTGTATTTCTTCCTGAGAAACCCTGCACTTGGCCAAGTAAACAAGTAGGCCTCATCACATGCTATATGTATCATATTATACCTTGTTTCATCTCCATTTTCTCTCACCTTGCATGCCTTGGGCTTCTATCCCCAAAGTACTGCCAACATGATTACTGTCTCCGCTCTGTTTTCCAGAAGACTCAGGCAAAGGCAGTAGTACTGCATCTTTGTAACAAAGATTATACATATAATTAAAATTACACATATAATTGGGATTGTATGTATATAGGTAGTTACAGGAAAAATATATTGTGTCTTTATATAAATGTGTCTGTGATCTCAAATTTCTTTCCTTAGAAATCAAAATCTTTCAGGGGTACCTGGATGGCTGAAATCAGTTAAGCATTGGACTCTTGGTTTTAGCTCAGGTCATGATCTCACGGTTCACTGGTTCAAGTCTCATGTTGGGCTCTGTACTGTCTGCAGAGCTTGGGATTCTCTCTTTCTGTCTCTCTCTGCACCTCCCCTGCTCACTCACTCCATCAAAATAAATAAATTAATTAAAATCTTTCTCATATTCTGAAATTTCAAGAAAGAGCATTATTAAATTAAATATTAATTATGCTAAGGTACAATATTAAAATAGATTTTCAAGGTTTGATTCAGGGCACCAAGACAAGCCAGAATTCTTCAGAATTTATGGGAAGATAATTAAAATTATAAAGTACTGTGATCATTCTGATGCAGTTTTAGAGTGGTGGGGGTCCAGAGCTGATAGCCAGGAAAGAATTCTTGAGATATCTTTGGTGCAATAAGGTGATTAAAGCACAGGTACAGGACCCACGGGCAGATAGAGTTTTACTGAGGTAGTAATGGGTAAAAATATATCTGAGACCCTTCAGATATGTATCAGTGGACCAGAAGCTTGGAGTATGATTACCAATCTCTATATTGGTGGGGGGGGAGGTATATAAACCAAGTTTCCAAAGGAATTTTTACATATTAGGGTAGACTTACAGGATGCTGGGGGTTGGGCTAAGAATGCCTTTTGCCCTTAGCAAGGGGTCACCATCAAGGCAGCTGAGTCCTAGAGGAATGTCACTCTGCCTGTTTCAAGGACTCATCAAATAGGCTGTAGACAGTAAGGAAATTTAATTTTTCATTTGCCTTTGTTTCCTACATCAATTCAGTAAGAATACTAGACATTAGTTAAGAGTTCCCAGAATAAAGTACAAATAGGAATAACCTTCTGATAAAGTTTTTTCTACCTTCTAAAATTTTCGTTCCCTCATATGCATATAGTGTTGTTTGACAGGGTAAAGTAACACGTGAAAGGAGAATTAAAGAACTATTCTACAGTGAAAAAAAAATTCCTTGTAAAGATTTCTTCTCTGAGTCAGGCTTGGTCTAAGAATTTCCTTGCTTCTATGAATTTGGGAATGCCATGAAGAAATGAAATCATCTCAAGTTTATACAACCAACTGTTTGTGGTTTGCAGATTTTTATTTTTAGTTAGCAGTTCCAAATAAAAGTTTTTTCTTTTTAATTTTTTTTATTTTAGAGAGAGAGAGAGCAAAAGTGGGGGGAAAGGGCAGAGGGTGAGAGAGAGAAACTCAAGGAGGTTCCATGCTCAGCGCAAAGCCCAATTCAGGGGTGATCCTACAACCCTGGGATCAAGACCTGGGCTGAAATCAAGAGTCGGACACTAAACTAACTGAGCCAACCAGGCACCCCAGACCTCACTGTTTTTCTAAGATATCATTAGATGGCAATAGAAGATTCTGAAAATATGGTCTCGTTTAAGCTAACTTTTGTATTGCAATGCCAAGACACAAATCTACAAAGACCACAGAAAGTGAGACTTCATATATTGTTAAAGTTTAAGGGTAAGTCCAATGTTTGTAAAACTACAATTTTTAAACACTTTATTATTCAAACAATAGTCCTGAGATCAGCAGTGCAGGTATCAGCTGAAAGCTTGCTAGAAATGGAGAAATTAAGGCTTTCCTCCATACCTACAATACTAGAAGTTCATTTCAACAAGGTCCCCAAAATAGACTATACACAAATGTTGGGTCCAGCTACAATCAAGAGAAGCATTGACGCAATAAATTGCCTAATTTAAGTTTTGCTGAAACCAAGAGGATATGTAAAACTGTTTTCTAGTTTGTTTTATTTTTTCCATACATATATGTATATATACACATATACATAATTTAAAATGTTTTAAATATAAAATTTATATATATATAAATATTTTATATACAAAATAGCTGAAATATATATAGCTATCTGTATAATATCTCTTTATATATGCAAACAATATATCTATATGTATAAATATATGAGAAATAAGATTTATTGGAAGGAAATGGCTCATGCAATTATGGAGGGTGAGAAGTTGTAAGATCCATATTGGCAAACTGGAGACCCAGGAGACCCAAAGGTATAGTTCCAGTCTGAAAGACTGCAGGCTCAAGACCCAGAAAGAGTTGATGTCTCAGTTCATGTCTGAAGGCCAGAAAACACCAACAGCCCTGCTAAGGCAGTGAGGCAGTGAGAACATTCCCTCCTAACTCGACCTTTCTCTCTTCAGGCCTTCAAAGGATTGGATAAAGCATTTCCCATTAGAGAAGGCAAACTGCTTGACTCAGTCTATCAATTCAAATGTTAATTTTATCCAGAAACATCCACAGAGACACAGAAAACTGACACATGAAATTAACCATCACATCTGGTGGGGTCCAGAACTAAATGCTGGTAGCTCCACCAGAGAGTGTTTAACCATAAATCACTAAAGAAATAACCTAAATGCAGATCTGGAATTAAGAAAGCAGTCCTCATGGGGTCCAGGCAGAATCATTTCCCAGTCCTAAATACAATTTTCATTGAGTTTTAAAGTAAATTAACACCTTCAGACCTAAAACAGATTCCAAATTAAATAACTACAGGCAGGTAATTCAAATGCAAAAAGCAGAGCATGTGTTAAAAAAAAATCCAACTACCGGCAATATAATCTCAGAGTAAACATTTAGCAAAAAACAAAATGAAAGTAATACTTTACAAAAAAAAAAGAAGAAGAAGAAGAAGAAAAAGAAAGAAAACAGAAAGGAAAAAGAAAGTAATACTGGACATTAATTTAAATTGTAGCAATATTCAGTTTTTAAATTTTTCTCTTCTGACATGTTACTGTTTTGACTTGTAATCTGAAATCTGACATATTTCTATGGCACCAAACTATAAAAATCAGGAATTATTTCAGTTTTTGATCCTTTAACTTGGTACAGTATTTATTTTTAAATAGTTTATTCCTTGAAAGAGTGGTACACAAAAACAGGTACTTACAAGCATGGATAATATTTTGTAGCAGGCTTTGTATTAGTAGATATGACTACTAAGATATTTATAGAATTCTGGTTTCTAATATTATCCCATTTCATTTTAGTACTATGTAGTCCTATAATTCAGGAACATCCCTTAGTACTTTTGCAGTCACACTTTCAAATGTATGAGAGAAAGTGAACTGGAAAATTATAGTTTATTTTCATAAAGTTTGTAATGGAAGAGAATTTTTTTTGAAAATTGATCTCCAACCCCCAAATTTTTGGAATGCAACTCAGGGCATTACTTACATTTTGAAAACCAACTTGGGCTGATGGAGGCAAACCAGTCTGTGTCTCGCAAATAATTGATTTTTGATTGACGGGATTTCCCACAATCATAATTTCACAACAAGTAAGCAAATCATTATACCTTTATACAAAGGTATAAATTCTTTTAAAGACCTTGCCAAGAAACAGGCAAAGGATTTCAAGAAGTTAAAATATTCATCCAAAAGGTTCTGATCCAGTCTTCATTGGTTAGCTGATTTTAAATGTTTTAAAATTTCCATAGAAGGATTCAGCACGACTTCTTAAGAAAACTACCTAACCTCAGATGAATAGAGCCAACCACCATACTGTGACTGCAGTTCATTAGTCAAGACTGAACTGTCTCCAGTTCAAGCCAGGAAAACACATCTAAGATAACAGGGTCTATTCTCATCTAGCATATACATCCATTTTCTTCCATCCCAATAGAATCCTGATTTTTTCCTAGAAAATCTAAGTGTTCATGCATCTCAGGGGAAAGTGACCCAACTGAGGCTTCCAGGACAGGCTTCACTGGTGTACATAAAATTCCTCTTTCCAGTGATTGTTTTTCCTCCATCTGGATATTAACATTTTAAATAAATGTGTTCCACACCTCATCAGACATCTTGCTAAAGCCTGAATATAAAATTTACATTGAGGAGGAGCAGCACATGGGCGGCTCAGTCAGCTAAGCTTCCAACTCCTGATATCAGCCCAGGTTATGATCTCACAGTTCGTGAGATGGAGCCCATAACAGACTCTGTGCTGATAATGTGAAGCCTGCTTGGCCTTCGCTCCCTCTCTTCCTCTCTTCCCCTCTCTCTTTCTGCCCCTTCCCCTCTATCCCTCCCCCAGGCTTGCTCGCATGCACACACACACTTTCTAAATAAACATTTTTTAAATTTTGACGTTGAGGATGTATATGGTCTTTAATGACACAATGAAGTGTTGAATCCATCAATCCTAAAACCCTCCCTTTCTCTGCAAGTTCTGCTTATGAAATTATTTATTTTCCTTTTTTTAATGTTTATTTATTTTTAAGAGAGAGAAAGAGCATGAGCAGGGGAGGGGCAGAGAAAGAGGGAGAGAGAGAATTCCAAGCAGGCTCAGTGCTGTCAGTAGTGAGCCCAAAATGGGGCTCAAACTCATAAAACATGAGCTTATGACCTGAGCCCATACCAAGAGTCAAAACTTAACTGACTGAGTCATGCAGGTGCCCCAATTTTCGTATTTTAAGCCAATTATGAGTTGGAACCTCTTATTCCTTGCACTGATATAATCTTATATAATACATGAAGGATTTCATTTTGAATTTTTTTTAAGTAAGCTCTATGCCCAACGTAGGGTTTGAACTCATGACCCTGAGATCAAGAGTCGCACGCTCTAATGACTAAGCCCACCAGGCACCCCACTTTGAACTTCTGAATACAATTCCATCCTGTTGAATGATACAATGAACTTATGTTCGTGCAATATCACAATATGTTGTCTCCTTTTATTTTTCTCTAACAGATCCAGTGTCAGAAGGACCATTCCTCAGCTGTACTATGTGTAGGCAGTGTTAACAATTTTGACCAGTTGATGTTAAAATTTATAAGATGCTTTTTAAAACAAAAATATAATGTTCTTTATGCAGAGCTTTTCATGGGCATCATGTCAAATGCAAGAGTCCTATCAAAATGTTATCTAGGTGGAATTATTTACATCTGTATTCTCAACACCTGCCAAGGAATAATTTAACTCTTTTCATGCAATTGTTCTGGAAATTATCAGCTAAATCTTCAACACGCTGATGAGTAGCATTTCTGGTAAGAATTAATTTAGAAAACATCATTTGTGGTTTTTAGGTTCACCATTTTTGCTGCATTAATACTTACTCTCATCTGCCAGAGGTTTTAAAAACCTAGATAATATTTTTGCTTAAGACATAACTGCATTCCACATAGTACTAGTTATTTTTTTCACATACTGAAAAAAAGTGAAACTTGTTAAAACTATGGTCACTAAGTATTGTTTTAATTTTCAAAACTTGTAATTCTGACCAAGTAATCATGTTTCATAATAATGTCTTTGTATTTTTCTAACACAGACACATTTGGTTTGCATACAAACAAGTAGCATTCTCTTCCATTCCTAGTAAAAAATACGTGATTCCCATTTTTCTTTAAAAATATATTGCTCTCTCATTTTTATTTCCCAATTTTGAGAGAGAAATATTTCTCCTGACTCCACTGTAAGAAAGCAAGAGCACAGCACAGTAATAAATGGCAATTGACACTTTGTTTCATTGTCAAAGAAAAAACAGGAAGTGGTAGAGACTGGAGAGAACTAGAGAGGGCAAGACCCAAGTGAAATGGGCTGTTGCTATTCAGCACCAGCTACTTTGTGTCACATTGGAAGGTGACCCAAGTATTGCCAGAATCTGATTTTTCAATGGAAACCGGAAATTTTGTGTGTATGAATCACCCAACTTTAGATGATGGAACCAATTTACACTTGAAAAGCCCTCTTTGGGCCAACATTGTGCAAAACATAAAACACCCATCTGTGGACCAGGTATAAACTTCAAGCTACAAGTAGAAAACCACTGGTCTAAATGTTAATGAGTGAGTATTCAAATTCATCAGAGAGTATCAAAGAAAAGGTCAGTATCCAAAATATATCAAGAACTTACAAAACTCAACACCAAAAAACCAAATAAACTAATTTAAAAATGGGTAGAAGACATGAACAGATATTTCACTATAGAAGACATACAAACTGCCAACAGACACATGAAAAGATGCTCAATAAAACCCAGCATCAGGGAAATGCAAATCAAAACCACAATGAAGATACCACCTCACACCTGTTAGAATGGCTAAAATCAAAAACACAACGAACAACAAGTGTTGGAGAGGATGTGGAGAAAAAGAAACCCTCATGCACTTTTGGTGGGAATGAAAACTGATGTACCCACTGTGGAAAACAGTATGGAGGTTGCTCAAGACATTAAAATTAAAAATTATCATATAATTACAGAAATTCTACTACTAGGTATTCACTTAAAGACTACAAAAACACTAATTAGAAGGAATATATGCAACCTTATGGCCACTGCAACATTATTTATAAGAGTCAAAATATGGAACTAATTCAAGTGTCCACTGACAGACAAATGGATAAAGAAGATGTAGTATATAAAATGGAATATTACCCAGCCAGGAGAAAGAATGAAATCTTGCCATTTGCAACAGTATGGAAGGTTCTAGAGGTATAATGCTAAGTGCTAAGTGAAATAAATCAGTCAGAGAAAGACAATTATCATATGAATTCACTCATATGTGGAATTTAAGAAACAAACAAAAAAGAAACAAACCAAAAAAAACAAAAACAAAAACAAAAACAAAAAACCCAGAATCTTAACTATAGAGAACAAGCTGTTGGTTAGCAGAGGGGAGGTGAGTGGGAGGATGGGAGAAACAGGTGAAGGGCATTAAAAGTACACTTATCATGAAGACTAGTGAGTAACATAGAGAATTGAGTCACTGTAATGTACACCTGAAATGAATATAAGACTGTTAACTATACAAGAGAGAAAAAGAAAGAAAGAAAGAAAGAAAGAAAGAAAGAAAGAAAGAAAGAAAGAAAGAAAGAAAGAAAGAAAGAGGTAAGGAGGAAGAAAGAAGGAAAGGAGATTGATTCATCAAGGAGCTGTTACCAGGCAATAACCAACAAGCTATGAGCTAGGAAGCTTTAAGATTAGGGCCTCTTTTTAAAAATGTAAATTTACCTTTTATTTCTCTAAAAGATATTCATGCACAATTTGAAGGGAAAATGGTAACGAAAGCTTTAATATGAAAAACAGTAGTCCTTCATCAAAAGAAAGCTAGAGTAGCCAAATATATATCAGATAAACTAGATTTTAAACCAAAAACTATAATAAGAGAGGAAGAAGAGCAATATGTCATAATAAAGGAGACTATCCAACAAGATCTAACAATTGTAAATATTTATGCATCCAACCTGAAACACCAAAATATATAAAATAATTAATAACAAACATAAAGCATCCCATTGGTAATCATACAATAATAGTGGAGGACTTTAACACCCCACCTATAGCAATGGACAGACCATCTGAGCAAAAAAACCAACAAGGAAACAGTGGCTTTGAATGACACACTGTACCAGATGGACTTAACAAATACATTCAGAACATTTCATCCTAAAGCAGAATACACATTTTTTTCTAGTGCATGTGGGACATTCTTCAGAATAGATCACATACTAGGTCACAAATAAGGTTTCAGTCAAGTACAAAAAGAATGAAATTATACCATGCCTATTTTCTGACCACAATGCTATGAAGTCAACTATAAGAAAAAATTTGGAAAGACCACAAACACATGGAGGTTAAAGAACAAATTACTCAAGGATGAATGGATTAATCAGAAAATTAAAGAAAAAAAAATACATGGAAACAAATGAAAACAGGACAGTCCAAAACCTTTAGGATGTAGCAAAAGCAGTCATAAGAGGGAAGTATTTAGCAACACAGGCCTAACTTAAGAAGCAAGAAAAATCTCAAACAAACAGCCTTATCTTAACACTTAAGGGAGCCAGAAAAAGAACAAAAAATGAAGTCTAGAGCCAGAAGAAGAAGAAAAATAATAAAGATTAGAGCAGAAAGAAGTAATATGGAAACAAACAACAGCAACAACAAAAACAATAGGACAGATCAATGAAACCAGGATCTGGTTCTTTGACAAAATTAATATAATTACTAAATCTCTAGCCAGACTTACCAAAAAGAAAAAGGAAGGACCGAAATAAATAAAATCACAAATGACAGAGGAGAAATAACAACCAACACCATAAAAATACAATTATAAGAGATTATGAAAAATTATACAACAAATTGATAATCTGTAAATGGATGAATTCCTAGAAACATATCAATTACCGAATTGAAACAGGAAGAAACATAAAACTACACATATCAATAACCAGCAAAGAAATTGAATCAGTAATTAAAAATCTCCCAACAAACAAAATCCAGGGCAAGATGGCTTCATAGGGGAATTCTATCAAACATTTAAAGAGTTAATACGGGGGCATGTGGGTGGTTCAGTCAGGTAAGTGTCTGACTCTTGATTTCACCTCAGGTCATGATCTCAGGGTCGTGGGATCGAATTCCACATGGGGCTCTGCGCTGATAGCTTAGAGCCTGCTTGAGTTTCTTTCTCTTTCTGCCCCTCCCCAATTCATGGGCACACGCTTTCTCTCTCCTTCAAAATAAACATTTTTAAAAAAGGAGACTTAATACCTATTCTTCTGTTCTGAAAAATAGAAAAAGAAGGAAAACTTCCAATCACATCCCATTAGGCCAGCATTACCCTGATTCCAAAACCAGGTAAAGATTCCACTAAAAAAGAGAACTACAAGACAATATCCCTGATGAAAATGGATGCAAAGTTTTTCAATAAAATACTAGTCAACTGAATCCAACAGTACATTAAAATAATAATTCACCACCATCAAATGGGATTTTTTTCCTGAGCTGCAAGGGTGGTTCAATATTCACAAATCAACCAATGTGATACACCACATTAATAAAAGAAAGGATAAGAACCATATGGACCTTTCAATAGATGCAGAAAAAGCATATGGCAAAGTACAACATCCATTCATGATAAAAACCTCAACAAGGCAGGTTTAGAGGGAACATATCTCAACATCATAAAGGCCATGTAACAAAATCCCACAGCTGATATCATCCTCAATGAGGAACAAATGAGAGCTTGTCCTTTAAGGTCAGGAACAACAGAGGAATGCCCACTCTCAAAACTGTTATTTAATGTAGTCCTGGAAGTCCTAGCCCCAGCAATCAGACAGCAAAAAAATATAAAAGGCAGTCAAATTGGCAAATAAGAAGAAAAACTTTCACTATTTGCAGACAACATGATACTCTATATAGGAAACCCAAAAGACTCCCCCCGAAATTTTCTGGAACTGATATACAAATTCAATGAAGTCAGAGGATACAAAATCAAAGTACAGAAATCTGCTGCATTTCTATACACCAATAATGAAGCAACAGAAAGAGAAATGGAGGATTCAATCTCATTTACAATTGCACCAAAAACCATAAAATACCTAGGAATAAACTTAAGCAAAGAGGTAAAAGAGCTGTACTCTGAAAACTATACAACACTGATGAAAGAAAGTGAAGAGGACACAAAGAAATGGAAAAGCATTCAATACTCATGAAATGGAAGAACAAATATTATTAAAATGTCCATACTACCCAAAGCAGACTACACATTTAATGCAATCTCTATCAAAATATCACCAGCATCTTTCACAGAACTAGAACAAACAATCCTAAAATTTTCATGGAACCACAAAAGACCCTGGATAGCTAAACCACATCTTGAAAAAGAAGAGCAAAGCTGGAGGCAACATAATTTTGGACTTCAAATTATATTACAAAGTTTTACTGATCAAGACAGTCTGGTACTGGAACAAAAAGAGACACATAAGATCTTTGGAACAGAATAGAAAATCCAGAGATGAACCCACAACTATACGGTAAACTAATCTTTGGCAATGCAGGAAAGAATATCCAATGGAAAAAAGACAATCTTTTCAACAAATGGTGTTGGGAAAACTGGACTACAACATACAAAAGAAATAAAAGTGGACAACTTTATTACATCATACACAAAAATAAATTCAAAATGCATGAGAGACCTAAATCTAAGACAGGAAACCATCGAAATCCTAGAGGAGAACAAGGCAGTAACATCTTTGACATTCACCATAGCAATTTCTTACCAGACTCATCACTGGAGGCAAGGGAAACGAAAGCAAAAATAAACTCTTAGGACTTCATCAAGATAAAAAGCTTCTGCACAGCAAAGGAAACAATGAACTAAACTAGAAAGCAACCATTAGAATGGGAGAAGATATGTGCAAATGACCTATCTGATACAGGGTTAATATCCAAAATCTGTAAAGAACTTATAAAACTGAACTTCCAAAAACAAGTGATCTAGTAAAAAATGGGCCGAAGACATAGGTAGACATTTTTCCAAAGAAGACATCCAGATGGCTAATAGATACATGAAAAGATTCTCAATATCACTCATCATCAGAGTTATACAAATCAAATTACAAAGAGATATCACCTCGCACCTGTCAGAATGGCTAAAATTAACAACACACAGGAAACAACAGGTGTTGGTGAGGACACTCTTGAGCTGTTGGGGGGGGATGCAAACTGGTACAGCCACTCTGGAGAACAGTATGGAGGTTCCTCAAAAAGTTAAAATAAAATTACCCTACAATCCTGCATTACTAGGTATTTACCCAAAGGACATAAAAATACTCATTCAAAGAGATAACATGCACCCCAGTATTTACAGCAGCATTATCAACAATAGCCAAATTATGGAAAGAGCCCAAATGTCCATCGACTGACAAATGGGTAAAAAGTTGTGGTAAGTGTGCACATACACGCGCGTGTGCACGTGCACACACACACACACACAATGGAATATTACTCAGCCATTTAAAAGAATGATGTCTTGCCACTTGCAACAATTAAATTCCACTGTACATGTTTCCATTCACTATGACAGTGTTTAGGCAAATTTGGACTATCTGTCCACCTTCCTCCCTTTATTTGAGCTCCCCTAAAATCTATTATAATCTAAGTAAGATCACAGCACTTCTCTGTTTACAGTGTCCTAAGGCTTTCCATTTTTTAAGTTAAAGCCAAAGTCATTATACCTTATAATGCCTTATATAACTTCTAAGTTACCATCATTTACCACATCCATCTCCACTGCTGTTTTATAACCACATGGGCTTCTTTGCTCTTCCTCTAAACTCAAGTACAGTCCCATCTTAAGACTTTGCACTTACTATTCTCTTTGCTAAGGAAACTCTTATCTCAGATATAAGTCTATCCTTACTTAATTCAAATCTCTGCTCAACTGTCACCTTACTAGAGAGGCCTTCGCAACCTCCATGTGCAAGGCAGCAACCTCTGGTCACTCTGGTCCTGTCTTCCTTAGCCCACTTTACTTTTCTTCATAACACATAATATACTCTGACATATTTGCCTGTTTTGTTTGTTTTTTGTTTCCTCCAGTGGAATGTGGGTATGGCACTTTTCATCTCCAGTACCTGGAATGGTACTTGACAGTTAGTAGATCCTCATTAAATACTCACTGGAAGGTTGAATTCCTAAAGCATTTGGTACTATTTCTGTGTTGCTCATTATACTCAGATTCACACTGCAGTTCACATTCACACCTGGTTTGTTTTGTATATTACACTGCCAGATTTCTGAGTAGTAACATTATGCAAAACCCCAGTATGAGCACATAAGAATGGAAGAGATAAACAAATGCATATTGTTGCAGAGAAACAAGATACATTCCTTGATAAGAAAGAGGATACCTAGAGGAATAAGGCATGCACATTTCGAAGAAATCAAATATATACAGAGATATCTTTTGTCCACTTTGTTCATCGAGAACTTTGAGAGGGATCAATAGCTTTTAAAATATATTGAAATACTGAGGACCTGATGAGACCCTTCTTTCTTTTATGTGATTCACCTTACTCAGCAGCCAGTATGGTCCATCTCATAATTGAGTCCTATTTAATTTAGTCCAGAAAATTCTCAGACTTGGTTTATAATGAATAAAATAACTGAGAAGCAAAATAGGATGAAGTAATAATTTTTCCAAATATCTTTCCCCAGGGAAAATTCTGCTTGTTAGTACTAGCCTGAGTTGATCTGAAGGCTTATAAAGAGAAAATGAAAGATTTGTAAATGGTTCTGTTTGTTTTAAGTAAAAGTAAGAACGCATTATTTTTATTCTCTAGGGGGAAAGTATGCAGCAACTTGATTCTACTCTTTCCACTGCAGCAGCCAGAAGCAATTTCTTCATAAGCATTTCCATTCTTTTTCTCCAAGTTCTCTATTAAGTATTTTAACAGCAAAATGTTCACTAAAATAAACAGGGGAGTTATGTGAATATAAAACAAAAGTGAGTATTTAGGTTGTTTAGATTAAAAAGGAAATCAATATGATCTACATGACTTCTATTTTTGTGAATTTATGGAGGTTGGTTTTTTTTGTGTGTGTGGCCTAATAAATAATCAGTTGTACAAGTTTTATCAGAATACACAAAGAAAAAGTATTCTCTATTGTCAGGGTATTGTGTTTGAGACATGCTGATTAGGTCAACCACCTGATTTATCATATAATGCACTCTTACATATGTTGGGGTACCTCATCAATCATCAACTGACAGAGTTTATTTAAATTCACCTACAACTATTATGAATTTCCACTAGCATTTTGCTTTAGGTATTTTTGTGGTATGACAGTTGGTAAATAAAGATGCCTCAAAGTTATAGACTTCTTGTGGAGTGCATGCTTTATCATTTAAAGGGCCCTCTTTTTCTCATTTAATATTTGCTTGGAACTAAACCAATTCACCAAGTCCACTACTTTGTTAAATATCCAAATACATCCTTCATTCCATTAGTAACTGTTTCAATATCTGGCTATTTTTTATTTCTAACTTTAGTCACAGTGCTACCATGATATACTGAAAACTCACAACTAAATTATAAATTTAACCACCACCAGCACATGAAATAGTAAGGAAAAAGAAAAAAAAATGGGAAAACTGATTAAGTTCATAAATATACAAACAGCAAAATTGGAAACAAATGAAAATACACAGTTTGTAGTTAAAATTGATTCTTTAACTGGTACTGAGGTCAGAGTTGGTATGATCATAGAGCCATGTTCTTCAGATGGTAGATTTGAGTGATACAAATCTTTCTTCCTGTGGGAGGTTGAACTTTGGTAGTTGTGGTGGTTGTAGTTATTATTATTATTATTATCATAATCATCATCATCATCACTGGTTTGTTTGAAACCTCCATGAACATTTTCAACTGGATGTGTAAGCGCTAAGAGGCATCCGGAGATTTTCTGGAGTTTCAGACATATTTCTCCTTTACTCTGTAATAACATCAATCACATTCACTCTGGAATCAGTCACCAAAGTTTATCAACTACCTTCTTAATAATGATTCAAGGGCAGGAGAAGCCCCAAAGGTCAACAGCATGAACAGCGAGGTCAACCGAACCATTATTTTTCACCCTTGTGAAAACATTCTTGCCTTTGGAAACCAAAAATTCTAAATTATCAAAAGCACAGACGGAGAGAATGAAAGCAAAATCTTTACAAGAGAGTGAAATAATGAAAAGTACTATGCCCTTAGTGGCTGTATTCTGGCTCTGGGGCAAAAGAAAAGAATCAGATACTAGCTACCGGTTCAAAGCAGACAGAGCACCCTGTGGGACAGCACCTCAAATTTGAAAGTTGTTGTCCTACTGAAGTAATTTATCGACAACTGCACCACTTTGTAATGAATTCTTTAAGCATCAGCATGTTTCCCACTTTTTCACCATAAAATGGTTTCTTTGTTAAGAGCAGTGTATAAGGGATACAATAATGAGGAATAATGCATTTATAATTGTCTAAAAAAGACAAATCGGTATCTAGAATAAATGTTTATTCCAGGAAAGGGGAATTTCTGCCCCATCCATGCTGATGTGGTTGGTTTTACCCTCCCTAACGTAAGGAAAAAGGGTCAGTTTTTGTCTCTGCTGTTAGCAGATGAGGCACTTAGCAATGGGGTTAACCAGTTCAACTTTGCTGAGCGAAAGCCAAAGTTGTTGAGAATCCTATAAATCCCACCTTCACCACCTTGGCCACTTATTAACCCAAAAAGCAAACAAAGCGCTGAGATAACTGGAAAGAATTACAGACATTAAAAAAAAAAAAAAAAAGTCATGTTGTCCACTTGATTACAGAAAGCCTGTTCTGCAAAGAGCGCCCTTGATGACGATTCAGAAGGGACACAGGTGTTCTTATACTCTGGGCCCATTCTGAGAAGACTATCCTTAAAGTGGGCTTAAATCTTGTTCCTAGTCCTCAAATACTTCTTCCAATTATCTGACCATTCCATCTAGACATCAGCCACTGTTCATGAATCGGTGTACAGTCACACTTCTTGCCATCTTTTTCCAAGCCCTCCAGATTTATCGTATTAGGACACAGCCAACAAGACACGACCACTTGCTTATTACAGTTCAAGGACACCCCGGAGATAGTGCAGAAGTTCATTTCTGGGTAGTACCATCATATTGTGCATACATACCTGCAAATCAGGTTTAGTAATTTACTTCCTCAGTCAACTCTGTCTCTGGGAACTTGACATGTGGCCACAGATACAGGCTGAGGCAGAGAGGGCTGGGCCACAGAAGGAGATGCACTCCACATCAAGCGCACGCGTGAGTGGAGTATGCAACCTTTCAGCAGGCCTGGGCCTATGAGCCCCCCAGGGCTGCGGGGCCGCAGTCTGTCCAAACCACCTGACTATTGTTTTGGGTGAGGGGTCCCCCTCGCAATATGATCTGATACTTGGCTCGGCAAATGAGAGGACGGTGAATCCGCATTTGGTCACGCGGCTTGTCTGGACACGGGCTTCTCCACGAACCAGTACTCCCAGGTGCCTCTCATTCTACGACCCACAGTTCTCGCCAATGAAGGCTGCAGTGTTCCTGTATCTGACTTCAAGATAAATAAAGGTCTCTGTGCAGGTGTGAGCGGAGACCACGCCAGATGCCTGGTTTGCCTCAAGAATTCCCGAGTGGAGCCTTTAAACAGGCCTCTCCTGAACTGGGTCATGCCGCTGCGTTTCATCTCCCGTCACTCCAGAGAGCAGCCACCCGCCAGCTTGCGCGGGATCCTGGGCGGGCGTGTTGGCATGCGCACGCGCTCTCCGATGGCCCCGCCCCCTAGCAACCACGCCAGCAACCAGGATTCCCAAATGCCTCTCCAGGAGGTTCCAGGCTATCCCCTTCCCGTCGTAACCTGGCAAGACTTTTGAATTCCCTCCAACTCTGCCTTCATGGGGAACACGTGACATTAGGTAGGGTAGGGGTTGGAATTAGTTAGATGCCTCCGATACCTCATAAACCCCTACAGTGACCTGGCGCTTCCCTACCCTTCAACTGTTCCAAATCTCAGTTTCCCCGAACTTCGAGGCATGGGCATGCGCAGAACGGGCCTTTCCCCTAGGCGTTGGGCTTCGGGGCTATGCAGGCTTGTGGGGCCTTGGCGTGTCCAAACCTCCTGTATTTTGTCCTGTGTGGCGGGGGTCCCCTGCAATACGATCTGAAATGGGGACTACCAAGGTGGCGACAATCAGTCTGCTTTGGAACCTTCATGCAAACTATACAAAAGATATAAAATAAGACAGGTACAAGCATCTGAAACATCTGAAACAACAGTAAGGGCTGTAAAAATGGGAATACCGAAGCTAGTGACATCTCATTTCTCCATCTCCTTACATATGTCTACAGAGTGAGAAGAAAATATAGGAGGTAGTGTCACATAGTGGTTAGGATTGTGAGCTCTGGAGACAGAAAATACCAGTCCAACCACTTAATAACTGAGTGATGGGTCAGCTAGTTTTTTGGGCCTCATGTTTAACTATAAAAATGGCAATACTTGAGGTATGTACCTCATAAGGTTGTGGTGAGGCTTAACTAACATAATATATATAAAACATTTAGAATAGTACACAGCATATGAAAGAGCAGAGTAATGTTAGCTATCAAGATTTAGATTATAAAAAGAGTCTTCCTTGGGATTCATGAGTATAAAAAAATACGAAATACAACGTAGGATGCAGATGATCTGGGGGAAGCAGAGAAGTGATAGATATAATTGTAAAGTTGAAAAAGCTGTAGAATAACTATATGAAAAGTATTAAACAATTTATATGCAGGTGAGAAAAAAGGGCTCCAACTGAGAGATAATCTCATTGGAGGACAGCACAAGAGGAAAACAAGTGCATGAAGGAAGGGAATAGCATCCCAAAAATTTAATGGAAGGAAAGCACAAAATAGCAATAACTTTCATAGAAAGAGAAAACAAGAAAGAGGGATGAGGAAGAAACAGGAGAATTCAGAGGACAATTTAAAGGGTGAGAAGGAATAGGTGGCATCTACATTCAGTAGAAAGTTGGGGTGATGGGGATGGATGTGTTGTTAAATTGGATGTTGGGGCACCTGGGTGGCTCGGTCGGTGAAGTGTAGTACTCTAGATTTCTGCTCAGGTCATGATCTCATGGTTTGTGAGTTTGAGCCCCATATCCAGCTCTGGGCTGACAGCGCAGAGCCTGCTTGGAATTGTCTCCCGGATTCCTTTCTCTCTGCCCCTCCCCAGCTCATTCCCTGTCTGTCTCAAAAATAAATAAACTTAAAAAAAAAAAAAAAACAGGTTGGATGTTGATCACAGGAGCAGACATAAAAAGACTCTACTCTGTAAATGATTAGAAGTAAAATACCTCACGAGGACAGGGACAAAGTTATTACTTCAGGAAATTTTTACGATTACCTACTGTGTGCTAGGTCCTATGCTAAATCCCAAGACTAAAGAGGTAAATAAAACATAATCCCTGCTTTCCAGAGTTCAAAGTGTAGTGGAGGAAAGACAAGAAAAGCAGCCAATTGTAGTGCAGAAGGAATAAGTAACTGTAGAGTTTAAAACATGGTTCTTTAAGAGAATAAAGGAAAACTACAAAAGAAGGAAGTGTGGTTAAACTGGAAAGACTGAATATAGCTTCCAAGAGGTTATTTTCCTCATTCATTTATTCATTCATTCAATGTTTAGCAATCCCATGCAATAATTCCTGATAGCACCTCAAAGAATGAATAGTGACTGGTCAGGAAGGCAAAGCAGAAAAAAGAAAGGGAGTGGGGGCATACTTGGTATACAGCTGGAATACAATGTGGACAGAGGATACTCTCCAGCTCACTTCCTTAAAGAGAAAAGGAATTGCTTGAGGGAAAAATGATGGAAAGGGGGAGTTACATATACAATAAAGTAGGAATTACACTGTCCTTACATTCACATGGAAAATAATCGAGAAGCTGGAAAATAATGGAGTAGTATAGCTGCTGTATATTCTCCCTTTCCCTTTCTAGGACTCCACTCTTATCTCCTGGTTCTTGTCCCCAAAAGCTGGTTTTTATGCATTGCATCAATTATACTACTTGTCCTCTGGCTTCTTGAAGGTTTCAGCCAATAGCAATGAGTAGTACCAGGAAATAAAGATGGGGTTATTTATTCCCCCCAGCTTCCTCTCTGCCAGGCCCTGCTTTGACAATTACTATGTTCCTGTACCTAAGACCACAGCTCCTTCTCACCAGTTCTGTCCCTCTGGATGATACATTTTTAGAAGAGAGATAAGAGAAGTGGCAAGGTCTTTAAATGAAAATTGACATCATTCCCTCTGCCTCACTACACAATATATTGCAATTTAGAACATTCCAACCCAGGCCGCAATACCGTGAATCTCTATCCACGTTGAGGAGGACTTAAAAGAAGGCACTCTCACAGGCACATCAAATCTGGAAAACTTGAACATCTTGAAATAAATCCTTTAATATTTACCATGTGTTCACACTCGTTTAAAGTCTTAATATGATACCCATAGTTCATAAATCCAATTTGAAGACTGCTTTCTAGCTATATTAAATACTTATGGTTTATGAACATCATCATTCCTTCCCTAAAGCTATATAAAAGGGTATTAGCTGCTCTCTCTTCTTTAAAACCAGTTATTTCATCCTTTACCAAAAGATAGTAATTCCTGTTTCCTTCACCTCTAGTGGGCTTCCATCAACCATGTCCAAACCTAGTAAATATTCCCTTCCTTAAACTTTCTTCATTTCTGCATTTTGAGTATGCTATCTCTTTCCTGGCAGAAACATGACTAATAGAGCCAATGTAATGAAGTTTTATGAATCATGTCTTCATGCTTCTTTGCACCATTAACTGACCCCATGATTCAGGTAGTGGAATAATTTCATATATCCATTGGTTAATGTGGAAGACAAATATAGGTAGAAAAAAGAAGTTAATTAAACTCTTAACAGAAAAGATCATCTTAAAAACTATGAGTCTTCATTTCAAGAGCTAGAGAAAAGATTTTCTTGAATTCCAAATGATTGACTTCTCATATTGAGAACCAAAGCCAAGAGAACTATAAATATGGGCTAGTAACATAAACCATAAAATAGGAAAAGATTCAATATTATGAGAATAGGGGTTTTTTTTGTTTTTGTTTTTGTTTTTGTTTGCCAATGTGGAGTAGGGACGCTTTTTCAATTATAAAAGGAGGAGGTGGTATTTTGGAGAGAAATGTCTGAAAAAAAGTAGAAAAAAAAAGCATAGACGCAAATGTGAAATCCTGTCTTCCATTCTCCATTGGATTGAGATCCTCAGGATCAGCTGAAAGGAATTCCACATAGATTTGGGTGAATCTGAGAATAGATAAACTTACTCTTCACCTTATGTGCTCTAAGGCTTTCTTGTGCCTCAGAGGAATACACATCTAAATAGTACCCAGGCAAGGGCTGAGTGGGTGACCTAGGCAAACGGTCCAGAGACAAATTCCTGGAGTCCTTTATACACCACAGCAGTGATGGAAAACATTAGACAGAGTCCCAGCAGGAAGAGAAGTATGACTAAGAAAGAATAAGGAAGACAAAGAAGATACAAATTACAGGGATACCTTTAGTATTATCTGATAGCTCAGGATGATATGGATCAGGTGTGATGCTCTTTCTCAACAGAAGCCAAAACCAAGACCCAAAGGGTATGACCACATGATAACTATCTCTTAGTGCCATAATGGTAAATGGCACATTAGACTCTAGGTATGTAACCAAGAAGTAAGAATGAGAAAGAGGAGGTGGGGACCTGGATTGGACTGGATATTTACCCAAAGTGATTGAATTCTAAAGCAGACATGACTGAGTTACTAGAATTGGCATATTTAAGTGTTCTACCATCAACAGAAATGGTAGTGCTTGATCTTTCTAATTGATTTATATATAAATATTTTCATCTTCATACTTCTAAATATTGTGGATTGTCATAACTAGCAAAGATGTAGTGATGGACAGAATTCCAGAGCAAATCAAGCCCTTTATAGGCAAACAGAGCCATATTAGCATTCATACTCGTAGAAAGGTGACTGCTCTGGGTACAGGTAGGGATATAAGGGATGTTGGAGAAACTTTACATGAAGAAGGGGAAATCATCTGGGTTTTTGAGAATAGAATGGATTGCAACTAGAAATGAGTTAACTATAAGAAGAAACAACTGGATCATTAATTCTCCATCTTTTAATTTTGGTCAGAAAACAATGTTAAAGGAGGGATTGATGAACAGAAAGAAATCACATAGTGCGTCACCAAGGTAATTGGATTCTGCAGTCCATCTAAGTTGAATCCAAAGGTGAACCACAAGTATCTAAAATTTCTGCCAATCCTGTCCCTACACAAATAATGAATATAACAAAGAGATGGCACCTCGGAGAATAGTGACTTGAGATAATCACGGTAAATTCAATCTATTTACAGCTTCGGCCTAGTTCCAGCTCAACATAGCCTGGAAGGAATCTGCATAAACAGCCCTGAAACAAGCTGCTAGACACAGGAAAGGGCTTGCACCCTCTGAGAAATCAACAAAACATATACATTTAGTCTCCAAGATTCTTTTATAAATAATTCTCAGAATACAATAAAATACATTAAAAACATAAAGAAAGTGGAAAGTGTGACTCAGAATCAAGAGAAGGAGTCAATAGAAGCAAACTTGCAAATAGGCAAGTTACTGACATTAGCAGACAAGGAATTTAATACAGTTACTAACAATATATTAAAATATTTAAAGGGAAACATGGATGTAATTTGTAAAGAGATGGGACACTTTAAGAAAAAAAATAGGAACTCTAAAATAGAACTAGGTAGACATTTTAGATCTTAAAACTCAGTAACTGAAATAAAAATTTTAATGGATTGTTTTCCTTGCAATGCCCAATCTGTTTTTAAGTCATGATCCAGTGATAGCTGAGTAAAGTGAGGTTAAAACCAAAATAAAATATCAGAAAAACTAAAATTAGAAAGACTTACGTGTACTGAAGACATTGTAAAGAAAAGTGGTTCTCATACATAGCTGGTAGGAGTACAAGTGAAATAGTAAACCAGTCTGAACAACCCGTTGCACATAGTAATAAGATTAAATATACACTTATTCTATACTCTAGCAATTTTATTCTTTGGATTACGTGGCGAAGGGAAACAAGGGCACATACACACAAAAAGGATTTATTCATGATAGCCCCAAACTGAAAACAATTCAAAGATCCACCCATAGTATAATTGATTAAGAGTGTGGCATTCTCAGTCAATGGAATACAGCAAAGAAAAAGAAAATTACTGCTACATGTAACTACATGGGTAAATCACAAAAACGTTACACTGAACGAAACAAACAGGACTCAAAGACATACCTACTGTATGCTTCTGTTTATATGAAATTCAGAAAGGGAACAAAACTAATTTATGGTGGCAGAGTTTAGGATGGTGGTTACGTCTGGGTGCACAGTTATTTACTAGAAAGCTTTAGGGAAAAACTACTGGGGAAAAGGGATATGTTTTGATCTGGGTGGAATTAATATGTTTACATATGAAAATTCATCGAGTTGTACTAAGATTTGTGCATTTTATTGAATTCACATGATACTGCAATAAATAAAAGGAGGACACACTTTAGCATCGGCTGTTACAGCAAAGGAGACATTTTGAAAATTTCAGGATGACACAGCTAAACAAAAAAAATAAAGCAGCAAAATAATAAATATGATATGCTTAGAAATTGTCAGAATGTAGGACAGTATCTATTAAGCGGCTACTGGTACCATATTTTGGGGGTCTCTTATGTGAAATAGTTTACACACTCTCAAATTTTGGTGCCTGTATTACAGTCCTTGGTGTTCCATCTCCTGGCCAAGAGATCTGGGCAGAGTAACTTAATCTCTGTGTTTCCGCACCCTCATTTGTAAAATAGAGACAATCATAATACTTCTCGTAAGGTTATTATAGAACAAAATGAGAAAATGTCTATAATCATTAGAGAACTATAAAGTGACTAGACATCAATAAACTTATTATTTTTATTATTATTTGCAGTGTTATCTAAACCTGTATCCTTTTCAGACATAAATATTGGTTAAGAATAACCCATGTATCTTTTTCAAAGAAGGTCATAAATACCGGATAAGGAATTCTTTCATGATAAAATATTTCTGAGGATTTATTCTAAAAAGTAAGAAAAGATATGTAGGAAGGCAAACTCATTCAAACAGAAAGATCTAGGGAAGGGAGAGCACTTTACACTCTTATATGCATGCATGGAGAGACAATTTTATAGACAATATGTTGAAAATTTTCACAAAATTGAAGATAAAGGTCATAGACTTTAACATTTGGTCGTGAAAAATAATTCTAAATGCATGTTTATTCTTGTCGTTATCTAGCCCTTGTTTACAGAATAAATTCCAAAGTCCTTAGTATGACACTAAAGGTCTTTGGCCTTTTGTGGAGAAGATGATGCCTGCCTTCTCTCTTTTGTCCAGAAGGGTAATTTGCAGACTCTGTTGACTCTCGAGTGCATTCCTCTACCATGGCATTCCATGTGTTTTGCAATGGCTCTTCTTCCTCTTTTGCTAGGCTATAATTTCCTTAAGGGCAACAGCCCTAAGAAATTAGCCCCAGAAATTAGCGCCGTGATCATACGGAGAGGAATATAGTGGGCACACCAAAACTATTTACAGTATGAATACCTATTTAAAAGTTTAGAATTAGTAAGAGAAAGTGGGAAGGGGAAAGTCAGAGAACACACACAGCTATCTAAAGTTATCAGAAACATTTATTCTTTACATCAACGTATAATGTGAGGAGCAGGAGAGCCAGCGTCTGCCTAAGGTGAGAATGCTGAGAAATAAAGATAAAAATAAACAACTTCTTTATGTATCATTTTCAGAGCAATAAGCAGTTATTTGGAGCCATTCATCAACAATGACTTAAGGGAGGAAAAACGAAGATGATGATGATGATTTACTACAATGGAAAAAAAGAAAGGAAATAATTTTGAAAATCCCATTATTGAAAATTAAAAGTTTCCATGAATATTGAAATGTATGGAAATCAAAACTGTTCTGAATGATAAAAAAAAAATCCCAGGGGCGCCTGGGTGGCTCAGTCGGTTGACCGTCCGACCGTGGGTTCGAGCCCCGCATCGGGCTCTGGGCTGATGGCTCAGAGCCTGGAGCCTGCTTCCGATTCTGTGTCTCCCTCTCTCTCTGCCCCTCCCCCGTTCATGCTCTGTCTCTCTCTGTCTCAAAAATAAATAAATGTTAAAAAAAAAAATCCCAAACATAGGGTACAGAAGAGGGTGATAGATTGAAAGGAAACAAATCACAAGATTTATAAAACCCATGTATGTATTATCTATTGGAGTATAAGTGATATGGTTTGGTTGTAGGACAATTTTAAACATGAGATTTATCTATTATTATTTTATATAAAAAAGAGTTCCTCTTTATTTTTCAGGTTATCTTATGAACGGATAAACAAAAATGCTGGATTTACCTGTGTGAAAGTGCCACATTCTTCAGAGCACTTGAAAATGGCTGGAAAGGTAAAGCAAGTAAACATGCTCTTCTGAGATTTAAGTTTCCTATGTCTAACACTTTTCTCTAATCACGACTCTTGATTGACACATTCTCCCATCATGGCATTTGCAGCCTGCTAGAAATCCTTTGTCTCTGTGAGAGACTGACAGGCAATGTTATAAAAAAAAGTGTGCTGTGAAGTGCTTTTTAAACCTATTTTCGATGAATACACCTGCCCTCTTCTTGGGAAAAAAAAAAAGTTCAACTCTTGCTCCTTTTCTTTACAGTTCAGTACATCGTTTTGTTTATTTCAATTTGTCTGATGATACTGAGATTGAAATTTCAAGCTTCAGAGATAGTTGGTGTTTCTTTCCCTAGCTTTAATCTGCAGTTTTTAGGGGAGGGAGATGATGAAATAAATTTCTATGCATGCTGAGTGTATTGTAGATTTAAAAGGGCCACATGTTCTTTATAATTATTTCCAATCCTCCTTCCTGAGTGACTTCCTTGATGAGCAAACAGAATGTGGCAGATTTCTTTTTTTTTTTTTTTAATGTTTATTTACTTATTTTGAGAGAGAGAGAGAGAGAGAGCCTGAGCAGGGGAGGGAGACAGAATCCCAAGCAGGTCCTGCACTTTCAGCACAGAGTCTGATGCAAGGCTCAAACCCACAAACTGTGAGATCATGACCTGAGCCAAAATCAAGAGTCGGATATTTAAGCAACTGAGCCACCCAGGCACCCAAGTGTGGCCGATTTCTAAAGGTAGGTTACAGGAAGATTTCCAGACTCTGTCTTGGTCTCCTGGAACACTTGTTCTTCGACCCCCAAGCTGCCTCATAAGAAGCTAACTATCCTGGGGCAACCATGTTTCTGAAGCCCTAGTCATATGAAGAGGGCTCTGGAGGATGGGACACCATGTGGAGAGAAACAGCCAAGAGCAGCACAGTTCCAGAAATGGCAGTGAAGACTCCATCCTGGACGTGGACCCTCCTGCCCCAGCCATCCCAGCAGATGCCATGGGAATCCTCTGAGCCCTTCCTGTATTCCTGACCCACAACATTATGAGCAATAAAAAATGTTTGCTTTAAGCCACTAAAGCTTTTGGGAGTAGTTGATTATGTAACAAGAGTTAACCAGAACAAACGGGAATCTACTGAAAACTTCTCAAATTTTTTTTTTATGTTTATTCGTTTTTGAAAGACAGAGAGAGAACACAAGCAGGGGAGGGGCAGAGAGAGCGACAGAATCTGAAGCAGGCTCCAGGCTCTGAGCTGTCAGCACAGAGCCAGATGCGGGGCTCAAGCTCACCAACAGTGAGATCATGACCTGAGACAAAGCTGAACACTCAACCAACTGAGCCACCCAGGCGACCCTCTACTGAAAACTTCTTATACATTTCTAACATCAACTCTGCCTTCTATTTGAGTTTCAGTAGAGCATTTGGATAAATAATGAAGTAATGATTAAATTATAAAGGCTGGAAAAGTTGTCCAATTTGCATATAATAAGGTTACTCAGAGAATGTTAAACTAAAATACACCTTTTGAATACAGAAATAATAGTAGTAACAAAAAATTGATATTCTTCACACCTATCCTTAATTTTCACCTAAGCAGTGATAAAGTGTCAAAATTTCTACTACCTAAAAATTTCTGCAGAATGTTGTGTGCCTTTTTGACCTGGCTTAGAACTGATGAGAGAAGAGGATGCCAAGTTCATAAAAATGACAAATGCTTCTGTCATTAGCAGATGCATTCATCTCTGTCAGGACAAAACCTTTGATTTGAAAGATAAGTTAAATAAAATTCTAATGCTGAAATTCCATTCCAATTGAGAATAACCCTTTAATACCTAAACTTTCATTTGGGGTGAAATTGTTTTGTTTTGCTTTACTCATGAGTGTAGACACTTAACATAAAATAGTCACATTGCCACCTAAACAATAAAATCTCTACGAATGGTTCCAGATCTCAAAGTAAACCACGACAGAGGGAATCCCTGTTACAAATGAGCAGTATTTTTTCAGGAGCAAGTTTCTAAGTTTTCTAGGCAAAAACATTAAGTCACTCTTGATTTTTACCCCCTTTTTTTTTTAAAGAAAAAGTACTTAATCGCTTCTTTTAGTTTTCTGAATCAATATAAAAGTGAACCTTCAAAATCTAACTTCATGAGTTATTGACAGGTAAGAGAACAAGAAGACGAGAAACTCACCCTGATCTCCAACGACTAAAAGAAGTTGCAGCATTTTGTTTTTAAGGTTTTTTTTTAATGTTTACTTATTTATTTTTTTGGAGAGAGAGAGCGAGCACAGTGGAGGGGCAGAGAAAAAAGGAAGACACAGAATCTGAAGCAGGCTCCAGGCTTCCAGTGGTCGGCACAGAGCCCGACGTGGGGCTGCAACCCATGGACTGCAAGATCATGACTGACCTGAGCCAAAGTCGAACACTTAACCAATTGAGCCACCCAGGTGCCTCAAGAAGATGAAGCATTTAGAAACAGGGACTGAGACAAAGTATAGTTACTTTCCGACCCAATAGAAAACCAGTGTATGGCTCCAGACCCTGCCATGTTGTGTCATATACTGTCACATCACTAACAGGCGATCTTGCAAGTGAGTACACCGAGGTTCAGGAGACATTGTTCCATGACTCCTGTCATGTTTCTTTATGGTCAGAGCTTTCTGAGCAGACATTGCCAGAAACTGGGGTTAAGATGAAAGAGTGGCACACACACCACGGAAGCTAAATTGAGATACACCAGAGAGAAAGATTTACAGATATAGTGCCCCTCCAACAAGAGTTTAGGTTACAAGGGCAATCGTTCTGGCGTCCTTGCTCTCTTCTGGTCAGAGAGGATTTATTCATATTAGAAAGATAAGGTCTCTCCTCCTGAGTAGACAATGGGCAACTCTGCCAGGCATTCTATGAAAGCTCCAAGATTCATAATTTGAGAGTTCCTCTCCTGTGATATGAGTCTCCACCCCTTGCACACTTTCAGGTATGTCTTGCTTTCGTGGCATCACCCCGTAGGCAGCTGGGGTATAGGAAACCAATGCGTGATGTTCCATAAGTAAACGATCGACTGTTCTCTAAAACAGATACCTCTTGTATCAGCACAAAATAAATATAGGTTTAAAAACTTAACGGGATTGGGGTCTTTGGGGATCAAGTCCCCAGCCTTGTAGTGAATGTTATATTGTTTGGGGCTTAGAGGTCCCTGAGTCTGCTTAATCAGGTTTCTATTCTTATTCTTTTTCTGTAATTTTCAAAAAATAAAATATGTTGATAAAGGCGGTGGAATCTGTTGGAAAATACTATTAAAGACAAGAATTAAGCATTTTAAAAATAGAATCATATACAGATTTTAGCTAGACTCCCATACTCTGTGCAGGACTAGAACTTGATTGCAAGGGCAGAAATGGTCACCAGTGAAGTGGAAAATTATTTCTCCCACTTACATGAAATGGAGAATGGGGATGAAGTACAGGCTTTGCCAATTTCATACCTCTAACCTTGGCACAGAGCCTTGTATTAGCTGGTTTTAATAAACTCGAATAGAGGTGTGTGGTTTCTGGGACTACAGACCCACCCCCAAACCTCATGGATTCAATGTAAGGATGAAGTCAATAAAAAATAATCTGGGGCACCTGGGTGGCTCAGTCAGTTGAGCATCCGACTTCGGCTCAGGTCATGATCTCGCCGTCTGTGAGTTCGAGCCCCACGTCGGGCTCTGTGCTGACAGCTCAGAGCCTGGAGCCTGTTTCGGATTCTGTGTTTCCCTCTCTCTCTGACTCTCCCCTGTTCATGCTCTGTCTCTCTCTGTCTCAAAAATAAACATTAAAAAAATAAAAAAAATATATAAAATAATCTGTAATCTAACCGTATTTAACACATCCCTCATAAAGCCATATTGTCACGATAGAAGAATAATGTTGTGCATACAAGCTAGAACAGGGGCAAGAACAAGAGGCATTTCTTACAGTACCTCCATGATTTTAGAGAGACTGGCAGACTGGAATTTTCTAGCTGCTTGGTAATTACTTGCTTACAGTTAAGAAGTCAGAGCTGGTCTGGATTTAGTAAAGGTCAAGGTGAAAGTCATGCCTCAGTTTGTTTTCTGTATAACCCAATTCTCTCTCATTTGTACTTACATGTGTGATGGATATGCCATATCAATTAGCAATTAGTCATTAGCTGTGGCTAGTCACTTTCTCAACAATGTAGACGTTGCTGCCTTCATGTACTGCTTTTTCAGTTTAGTTGCAAAGCACACATTTGATTGCAAAGTTAAAACAGTTGAGTTAAAATAAAGTGTGTAACTGAAGCGAGTTCAAGGCACTGAAAACTTCTGAATATTTTTCTCTTTGTCTTTTTAGCCTGATCGTTAGTCACCGATGCACATTACTAAGAATGCAGGGTTGTTTTTTTTTTTATAATTGCTCTTGCATAGAGTGCAAGATTTTAGTTTGCCCTAGTTGATATTTTAAAAATATAATTTAATAAGCTCTGAAGACTGAAATAGTCCAAAATATTTTTCCCTCTAAAACATGGCTGTACATGCACTATGATACTAGACTTTATTCTAACAGTGCTGTAACTGAAGAGGGAATATAGTAACATGCATTGGAAGGATGATTAGTAGCCCATCTGAGATAAAGACTTAGGGTCCAGGGAGACTCTTGCTTTACGCCTTTGACTCTCAGCCCCTCAGAGCTTGATGGCAATATGGTTTATCATCATCCGTTTTCATTAACTCCAAGCCTGTGCTTACCAGATACCCCTTTTTCTTGAATTTTGCTTCTAGGAAGCTTTGGATATTGAAAAGATAATAACATGGAGCCAGCCAATATGCCTTTGTAAATTAATCAGCATTGTTATCATTGTATTGAGGAGCATTGGAATTCTTTGCCTTGTAAGATTTGTTAACACAGATCAGTCAGTCTCAAAATCTGCTTAAAACCCCTTGATAAGGTGGATCCCTGAGTCCACGACGGTCACTGATAGACCCCAGGGGTATTTTGATTTCACAGAAGTGTAGACTCCCCTAAATTAAAGTCTTTGATCTACAGTTTCAAACATAGGCGAGATCTGAGAGCATGGATTAGGTGATAGTACAATGACAACTGGAGATCTGGTTTATTTCCATATTCTGGAAATAAAAGCAGCTTTTAAAGGGAAGCACCGCCACAACTGTGCAGAGTAGGAGGAAGAAAGAAATAAGCAATAGTATCCTTGCTGATATCGGGGAGAACCCTTTGAACTTGGGGTTGGTTTTTTCGTGTTTTGTTATTCTTTAAAAAATTTTTTTTAATGTTTATTTATTTCTGAGAGAGACAGAGACAGAATGTGAGTGGGTTAGGGGCAGAGAGAGAGGGAGCCACAGAACCCGAAGCAGGCTCCAGTCTCCGAGCTGTCAGCACAGAACCCAATGCGGGGCTCGAACCCACAAGCTGTGAGATCGTGACCTGAGCTGGAGTTGGACGCTCAACCGACTGAGCCACCCAAGTGCCCCTCGTGTTTTGTTATTCTTATGAGGAGGGAGGTATTTTTCCCCCCTGTATTGCTTACTATTTAACAAATATTCAGCTTATGCTAAAATATGAAAAATTTGCTGATGGATGGGCAGAGGAGTAAAAGGAATAAAATTATGCATGACACTGAATACAATGAAGCTACAAACTCACAGAGCTAAAATAAGTGAAAAGGTGCATTAAGGAAGAAGAATAATTACAGGGATAGAGAAGAGAGAAATGGAGAGGAGCCTGATCAATACAAGTTGCTCTAATGAAGTGTATTATTTAGAAAGGAAGGAGACAAGGAGAGAGGTATATAAAAAAGCAAACAATGAAAAAAACACCAGATTTACACAAACAATATGCCAGACAAAGGTATATGAAATGCTTTCTCAGGGTAATCATGATGATCTGATGGTGATAAACAGAGAGGTTAAGGAACGTAACTTAGATGAAGTGGCAGGTTGCTATTTAAGACTGGTGGTGAGCAAAACCTCTCTCCAGAGATGACTTCTGTGGTGAGACCCGAAGTACAGAAAGGAAGCCAGCCATGAGAAGAAGATCAAGATCTCAAGGATGATTTTTCCAAGTTCAGGAGACAAGTAGGGCAGGGGCCTAAGCATGGGAGCGAGTTTGGCATGCTTAAAAATCTGAGCAGAAGCCAGTGTGATGGGAACAGAACACAGCAGGGTGTGGGCGAGGAGACAGGGGATGGG